>NC_069500.1:322789036-323089036 GCF_027579735.1 Bombina bombina | reverse complement strand
AGAGGATTGCGGAGGAAATCCAGGACTGACTGAAGTGACTATACGGATACCAATACCATTATCCAATGGTTTTTATGCTGTTATTGTTTTTATCTTTTGTAAGTAGCCATCTGGAGTGTGCTCACTTACCGTACAATAAATAATCTGCACTTGAATCGGGCTGCGCTTGTCTCCTCTCTTCTCCTTTCAGCTTCTCACGTTTGAGTGGATCCAAGAAAAACATCCACTGTTTCACAAGCTGCAACCGTTTTTCCAGGACACCCACAGAGGTTTTTTAGAAGACGAAGAACTACGGAGATTCGTCTTCTTATACTCCAACATCCATTTGGGATCAATCCGGCTTTCCTTCCCAGGCCTAGTCTGCACAGATTCTGGTACTGTTTTGTTATATTAATCAGTAATCTAGCCCTTAGTGTTTAATGTCCCTTTAAATTCAGACTTTATAAGTATAGGAGTAGAACGCAACATACCTTATCAAGCTATGATTTACCACCTCAAACACCTATAATTATGTACATATTGTACACAAAATTCAGTTATCTTATAAAATACAAACATTCAGTCATTATATGAAAACAAATTAAGGTAATGGCTTTACTTCTGTTCTTTTGTCTGGGCTCTCTGTGTGGCTGAGGTGTGCATGGTAGTCTGTACCCCTAAAATGTCATTAAGCATCTACTCTGCTTGCCTCCTCTTTTCTGCTTGTTCCCTATAGTATTATTCTTTTTGATGCTGGCCCAATGCCTGCACAGCCATGAGCATGTACACAAAACAGTGCAAAGTTTACAGGTGCAGTGGCATTACAACAAGGTGTCACAATATGTGTCATTTCCTGTACAATACAATGCACTTTCTGTGGATCCAATTGATCAGTCAGTTCAGTGGCTCTAGTTCCTGTCAAAGTGTCTGTCAACCTGTCCTATCATGTCTATAAGTTGCTCCCTGGTCCATCTGTTCCGTGCAGTCTATAAGCTGCAGATCCAGCTCTGACTAAGAGTCTGTTCTTTCCAATCTACAATATGATCTGGTCAATCTAACTAAGATGGAAACTTCTATGGAATTGTATGGCAGCGCATCACTACTTAAGGTGTTCTTTGCAACCTCTTCTAGAACTGCTTCTCAGGCATGAGAAAATCCAGAATAGTGTATTAATGTCAAATATGTGGAGATATTATATGGAAGGCACTCACCAAATAGATTTAAATAGTTCTCTTTATTCGTCATGATATTTTATATACAGCTTCATCGTACTGAAAAAGCTTAAACTAGACAAACATGAGTGGTTACAAAAACAAGTTTAAATAAAATATAAAAGATCAGATAAGAGTTAAAATCTCAAAGTGTTTTGGTGTAAAAATGACTGTACAAGAGCATATCAATTTATACAAAGGTTGTTTTTAGCTTATGTTAACTAAGAACCTTCCCTGTCAAATCCAATTCTTGTTTCACCTAGCTGACCAGGTCTGATTTAGACATTGGGTTCTATTTATCAAGGGCCGATTGGCCCCTGTTCCCCTTGTTTCCACGCAAGCCTTCAGGCTCGCCGGAAACAGGAGTTAAGAAGGTCTTAAGACCACTGCTCCTAAACTCATACGCCGCCTCTGAGGTGGCGTATAGCAATCCGCCCAATCATGTACGATTGGGCTGATTGACACCCGCTGCTAGTGGCCAATTGGCCGCAAATCTGCCAGGGGCGGTATTGCACCAGCTATACAGCTATACCGCCCCAAAAACAAAAACCTAAGTCTAAAAAACCTAAGCTACCCCTTGTCCCTAAAGGGGCATTTGTATGAGCATTGTCCTTAAAATGTCAATTAGCTCTTTAGTGCCCATTAAAAAATTAAAAAAGCCCTAATCTAAAAAAAAACACCCCAAAAAACAAAACAAAAAAACTAACACTAACCCCCAAAAATATACTCACAATTCCTGAAGTACGGACATCCATCTTCATCCAGGCGGCGACAACTCTTCATGCAGGTGGCAACATCTTCATCCATCATGGGGGCATCTTCTATCTTCATCCCGGTGGCACGGAGTTGTGGTGGCGTGGATCTGAGAAGAACCGTTGGCAACGACATCCAGCACGGAGCTTCCTCTTCATGCAATCTCCATCGCACACTGAAGATTGAATGCAGGTACCCCTTTTATATTTGGGGTACCATGCATTCCTATTGGCTGAAATATTCAAACCAGCCAATAGGATGAGAGCTGCTTAAATCCTATTGGCTGTTCAAATCAGCCAATAGAATTTAAGCAGCTCTCATCCTATTGCCTGATTTGAAAATTTCAGCCAATAGGAATGCAAGGTACCCCAAATATAAAAGGGGTACCTTGCATCCAATCTTCAGTGTGCGGTGGAGATCGTATGAAGAGGTGCTGCCAAGCGGCTGAGGACTGCAGCCACTAAGGACCGCCGCTCCGGATCCGCGCATCGGGGAAGACTGCTCCGTACCTCCGAGAAGAAGATAGAAGATGGTCCCATGTTGGTGAAGATGGAGCCGCCTGGAAGAAGACCTTTACCACCTGACTTCAGGAACTGTGAGTACCTATTTCGGGGTTAGAATTAATTTTTTGGGTTTTTTTTTTAGATTAGGGATTTTTTACTTTAATGGACAGCAAAAGAGCTGACCTTTTAAGAGTTAGGTTTTACTGTTAGGGGATACTTTGTAATTTTTTTTATGTAAAAGAGCTGATTGCTTCAGGACAATGCCCTACAAAAGGCCCTTTTAAGGGCTATTGGTAGTTTATTGTTATATTGGGGGGGGGGTTGGGGTGGCATTTTGTTTTTATTGGGGTATTACATTAGATTTCATTTTTATTATTTTGGATAATTTTGTTAATTATTTTTTGTAATCTTAGATTTTATTTTATTTTTCGTAATTTTAGTGTTTGTTTTTCTTATCTTGGTTTTGCCCCTACCTCTCATATCAAGAGTGAGGTGTTCTGGATCTTCACTCTGAGGACCAGAACACCTCATGGCTTAAACTCCAAATATGACCTTATAAACATTTGGGAGTAACAACTTATGTCTATTATTTAAATGTCGTGATTTACCCCTTTTACATAACTTCACACTTGTTCTTTCTTTGTGTACCCTTTGGCATCTCTTCCTCCATTATAGCCAGGTGTTATATCTTGCTACCTGTGTTTATTGGAGTTTCTTTTCTTTGTATAGATAGTCTTCAATACAGGCAGTAATCATATATTATCATATATTAACATTTTCCAACTTGGCACCTATACTGTGCACTTTTGGACGTTTGATCTATGGTGTTATAATGAATGAATCTATATTATTAAATTTAGCCATATAAAGTTAACTATTATGTTAGATTACTGTGCACTCATTGTTCCACACTATTCTAGTAATGGACTATTATGTATTTAGTGCCTTGCATCTTCTCATACTCCTGTATCATTCTATTCTATCCGATTTTAACTTTCATTTATTTTCACTATTCTACTTCTTTACTTTTTTTACCTATTTCTTTGAGCACTTTATGGTTATTATTATATTATTATATTATTTTCTTATATAGTATATTATAGTACTACTATTTTTCTATTATGCAATATGTATTTTAGCTCTATTTATAATATTTCAGTATACATATACAGTTTATTGGTCTTTTTTAGACTAACTACAATGTGTTTAATTTGATATTTGCATTTACTTAGGTATATTATATATTTTTTTCTAGTAACATTTTATAATAACTTTTGTGTTCTTGCTTATGTGTTTTATATATGTACTTACCTGTGCTTATTCTGCTGTTGCAGCATTTTGGGTTAATTACTTTAACTGCATTGTGTTTGAGGGTGTTCCAATTCATTATTTTTTAACCAATTAAAAAAAAGTCTTACCCCTTATATTCACCTGTAAGGTTGAGCACTACGGGTTATGGTTACGGCCCATGGCCGAAACATGTCACCCGCCTAGTGCTCTCACCCTCATTTTTACACTTTGAACCTGCATGAATTTTTTAACTTTGATGTCTCAATAAAGGAACCTTTTTTTTTTTTTTTTTTTTTTATAGTTTTTATTGAGGTTCAAATCAGGCATACAAGCAGTAATTGTCAAAAAGTGATACAGAAAAACAATTTCAAAGTATACAACTAGGAAAAACAAATAAGTACATTATATGTTCAATTGACAAATTGCACATGTACTACAATCAACAATTGCCTAATAGACTATATACCCTCAAGGTGACACGTGAAGTCTCTCTTGGACTTCTCAATATGGCGGTGAATGCACAAGAATAGTGGGTAAACTCAGATAGCAGACCACTCTTTGGTCTCAGATAGTGAACCTCATTTTATTTTTATACTACCTATCTGTGATTCAAACATACAATATAGGTTGTGACTATGCAGGAAAGCACTAACTTTGAATATTCAACATTGTCTGGCCAATACCGAATACTTTTACAAGATAGAGTATAGTTATGTGGTTGAGTACCAGCTTACCCCCATAGAAAATATCATTGATCCTAGCCAAGATATGTTTCATACAGAGCCACAATTTGCAAGTATCTCATTCTCCTTGTGAGTAGTAATGAGCAGGTTACTATTTGTATTCAGAGCCATATCTAAAATATAGAGTAATTTAAGCTGTTTCTGTAAACAAAGCCTAAGTGAATGTTTATACAGCTATTAGTCACAATAAGTCAGTCAGATTAATGGTTAGTTATCCTTGCGGCAACACTAAAATACTAAGCTACACAGTGTTCATCCTATTATGAGGCTCAAGAAATTTTAACTGGCACATAGGATATGACAGTAATGTAGAAGTATTTGGAGTAACACATATCAATATGAAACAGGGCTACATAAAATTAAGCACATATACAGTTGTTGCTGGCATATACAGATTTGTTATGATATATAAGATTTTCACTGGTATCTGTGATAAGCGTGAAATGCAACAAGTAATTCACAGTAATAACACCCTGCACAGACTTTCAGGAACAGGTATGAAATGTTAGTAAAACGCCACCTAGGGGGGCCATGGTTTGGCTTGCTTCACTCACATAAAGAGTATATAGCTGAGGTCAGGTACCATAGACATGTTTTCACTTGTGGCTGCATATGCCATATGAAAGCAGACTGTAATGTCCAGGCAAGGTGTCCGGCAGACACGGTCCATTAAATAAAGTCATCATTTAACCTAGACCAGTTCTGAAAGGTGTGAATTAGGCGTAGATTTGTATGTCTCCCATACATCAGGCATAGTTGCCGTCATTAGTTTCAAGCCAGGTTAGAGAGAAATGACCTAGAAGTATAGTCACAATTGGCAGCGCTGGGGCGGTATTAGTTAGCCATGGCAAGATCGTGACCAAAATATGACCTTATATTACTGGAGCTTTATCCTATACCTGTCTCTTCGGTAGCTGTCGTATAGGCAGAGTGTGGCTTTAAGAATCGCAGGCTAGGTGGCTTCATATGCCCTATCTGCGGTGTGATCGTAACGGAGCTGTCCTCATGCAGTAATAGCAACAGACCTTGTTGGGAGTCAAGGCTCCGAGTTTCTGCTTGCATCCGCGTCAGCCCCGTCGGCCCCTCCAGCTGTTGGGCTCTATTGAGGTGACGGATACTGTCGAAATGGTCAGACATCTTAATTGCCGGTGCAGCCGGTCGACGCTCAGCTTCAGTGTCTGGCTTCTCAGAGGAGACAGGTTGCGGCCGGAGCACTGGATCAGAGGCTCTCTGATCCCAGCCCAAGACAGGGCACATTTCAGTATCCATCATTGGAAGCATGAAGTCGACTTTCTCTTCATCTCCATAGTCAGAGGTGAGCTGGGGTTGAAATGCTTCCTTTAGTGTAGCGCAGAACTTTTGCTCAAAGTCCAGTAGGATCCGCTGAAATGCGCACTGGAACTCTTCCATTGTCCCACTAGGTAGAAGTAGGGCCAGCGTTAAATATCTGGCTTAGTAACCCAGAATCAGAAACTCCGGGGGGGTTAATAATGCGGGCAGCCCCAACAGCACAAAGAATCAGGCATTCGGCCTAGGCCTCGTGGCTGCCTCTATGCAGTTAAGTTGAAGAACATAGGCAGGTCCGGTTTTATGTTATGAACCCCTAGACTTCTCTAGAGTTTCTCTAGTCTGGATACCTTGGAACAGTAAAGAATACTGTATTAAATTTAGTAAAGAACCTTTTGTACACAAATATAATCCAAGAGCTCTCCACAAACACGTCCTTCCGCAACAGCTACAGGCTCCGCCCCCAATAAAGGAACCTTTTATTCTAGCAAGACCGCTTCTTCTTTTCCTGTTATTTATTGTTTAATCTTATTTTTTTTATTTCACAGGTAAGTTTTTATTTATTTTAAGATAGTTATATTGTAACTTTAATTTAAAGTTAGGGGGTGTTAGGTTTAGGGATTAATAGTTTAATTTAGTGTGTAGCGATGTGGGGGGCCAGCGGTTTAGTGGTTAATAGCTTTATTATAGTAGTTGCAATGTGGGGTGCTGGCAGTTTATGGGTTAATAGCTTTATTATAGTAGATGTGATATGGGGGGCGGCGGTTTAGGGGTTAATAGGTTTATTTAGGTGTTAGCGATGCGGGGAGAGGCAGTTTAGGGGTTAATCATTTTATTTAGTGTTAGTGATGTGTGGCGGCAGATTAGAGGTTTTTAGACTAGGGGTTTATGTTAGGGTGTTAGGTTTTTACATAACCTTCTTTTCCACATAGACATCAATGGGGAATGCGTTATAGAGATCGCCATTCCACAATCGCAGGTGTAAGTTTTTTTCTAACACTTTCTCTCCATTTATGTCTATGGCGGAATACATGCATGAACACGTCAAGTCAGGCCTTGGCTTTTGTGCAGTATGGAGCTTAACGCACCATACCGCACAACACAAGAAGGTTTTTGTGTAGCTTGTAATGGGAGCGCTATGGAAAGTGTGGTACCGCAAAATTTTTAGTGTTCTTTACGCACCGGGTTTAGCGCACAACTTGTAATCTTGGTAAATGTTTAGGATGGAGGATCACAGAGGGTAATGTGAGTTTAACAGAGAAGCATCTGCATTGATATAAATTCTCACTCGAGCGTTAACTGCGCTAGAAGTAAGCTTTTTGCGCTTGTTGGGTTGCATTTGTATTATGATTTGAAAGAAAACTGTTTACTCTCTTGCGCTAACCCTGTGAACCCAAAAAGCTAAAGTTAGAATATTGAGTGCGTGTTCAGGTATTCCCCCATAGAAGTCAATAGAGCAAACAAGTGGAAAAAAATACCCTAACACCCAACTTGCATGCAACCCCGATTGCATTTTCTCCTCTGTGCTAATGGGACATGAAAATATGAATATTTTACATTCCAATGTTCTTAACATAGAAGAATATTTTCTATTTATTAATAAATACATATTTCTATATACATGGTGGTATTTTAGTACAATATATATGTATATATACACACACACACACACATACTTGCATAACTTATATTCACTGCCCAAGTATAGGTGTTACTGTGTGTGCTCCTAGGTGCTTTATTTCTTGTATTACTGAATTGCCTTAATATTGCTGAACTCTGCCTGTCTGACTACTCTGCCTGGTTTACCCCTGAACTGCTAAACTGCTGAATTATCTTTTATTGCTGACCTCTGCCTGTTTCTAACCACTCTATTGGTTTATCCCTGAACTGCTATACTTCTGGATTGCCTTTCTGTTGCCGTGAAGGACTACTCTGTCTACCGTGAGTACTGCTGACCTCATTTCCTACACTTACTTTATTCTGGGATATTTCCTTATACTTCCGCCTTGACGCCGGGATAAGAAGACTACTGGCCAAGTTTGGTCTGATAGGAAAATATCCCACGAGCATTACATTATACTTGGGCCATGGACCCAAATGAGGTAGTAAGAGCAGTCTCTCTTCAGGGACAGACCCTGGGAACCCACACAATACACTTGCAGAATGTGGATTCTAAACTTGAGGCTATATCAGCTATGCTCTCCTCACTGGTTGCAGAAAAGAACACTGTTCCTGTTGTTACACAGCCGGCCCCTGCTGCTAGTGCTGCAACTCCCCCCTCTGTTATTGTAAGTATACCTTGGATACCGTTGCCTGACAAGTACGATGGTACTACCGACTGTAGGGGATTTCTCAACCAGTGCAGACTACACTTCCGTAATGATCCTCACACTTTCCAGTCTCATTAGTCAAAGGTCACTTTTAGCATTTCTTTATTGAAAGACAAGGCCCTAGCGTGGGTCTCTCCCCTTTTGGAACAGAGTGCTCAACTCCTGAATGATGCTGATGCCTTCATTTCTGCATTATCTTCCATATTTGGCATCTCTGGCCGCACTGCTGCTGCAGAGTACTCTTTTTTGGATCTCGACCAGAGCAATAGATCTGTGGCACAATACGCCATCGAGTTTCGCACCTTGGCACATGAGACCAGTTGGGATGGCAGTGCTCTCAAAGTGGCCTTCAGGAGAGGCCTGCATGAGTGTATCAAGGATGAGCTCACTTATCGTGATGTTCCATCTTCCCTGGATGAATTCATAACACTTTGCATCAGTCTGGATTCTCGCTTTCAGGAAAGACAAGCTGAGAGAGAAAGAACTCGCAGAATCCTTCCCTCTCGACCTCCTACTCATTCAATCTCTAGACCATTCTCTACCCCTTCAGCACCTCCAGTTACCTCTGAAGAGGAACCCATGGATCTCTCTTCCCTTAAGCCCTCTGAATTTGAAAGATAGAGAAGAAGGAGGTTGTATTTCTATTGTGGTTCTAACTCACACCAACTCAAGAACTGTGATATACTGCCGGATAAATGTTAGGTACCTCTAAGCATAATTACTACTAAATCCCTTCACTCTTCTTGGATTCTGGTACCTGTTACCCTTACCTTTCTTCAGAATTCTGTCCACGCTCAAGCCTTTATTGATTCAGGGGCAGCTGGAAATTTTCTGGATCACTTTCATGATTCATGCAGGGTTGCCTCTACAGAAAAAACAATGTCTTAAAATAACTACTCTGGATGACACACACCCCTCGAAATGGGGTACATCCCATTTTGAATCAGCACCCCTAACCTTGAATGTGGGGGTCCTACACACTGAACAATTGCAGTTCGATGTCATTCATTCTCCTGCACAACTAGTTATCCTTGGTCTTCCTTGGCTACGTATTCACAATCCTCAGTTCGACTAGACTGAGGGACAGTTGGCCTCCTGGGGTAAATCCTGTTTTCACTCCTACCTGGCTAAAGCTACTCCCCTGCATCACGTCCCTATAGCCTGCCTTCAGACTCCTTCTAATCTTCCTTGAGTATATGCAGAATTTACAGATGTTTTTGAAAAGAAAGCAGCTGATGTGTTGCCACCCCATCGTCCTTATGACTGCAAAATTGACCTGTTACCTGTAGTCCCACTTCCTAAAGGGAGGATTATTCCGCTCTCAAAAGCTGAAACCCAGGTCATGGAGGAATACATCCAAGAAAACCTAGCTAAAGTCTTTATTCGCCCTTCCTCCTCTCCTGCCGGGGCTGGCTTCTTTTTTTTCAGTAAAAAGGATGGTGGTCTCAGACCCTGTATCGATTACAGAGCCCTAAACAACATTACTATCATGAATCATTATCCTATCCCTTTGATCACTGAACTATATGATTTGCTCCAAAATGCTTGTTACTTTACAAAGTTGGACTTACGTGGAACATACAATCTCATTCGTATCTTCCTGGTACATGAGTGGAAGACTGCCTTCAACATGAGATCAGGGTATTACGAATACCTTGTTAAAGCTTTTTGGGCTGTGTAATGCCCTGCTGTCTTCCAAGCATTTATCAATAATGTCTTCCGTGACCTCCCTAATCGCACTGTCGTCTATTTGGATGACATCCTCAAATTCTACTCCACCCTTGAGGAGCATCATGAGCATGTAAAACAGGTACTTCGCCTCAGAAACAATTCTCTGGTAGCCAAACTGGAGAAATGTGAGTTTGATCAAGTTCAGCTCCAGTTCCTTGGCTATGTCATCTCGAAGGAAGGTGTTGCCATGGATCCTACAAAGCTAACCGCAGTTCTGGAATGGCCACAACCCACCTCTTTAAAGGAACTACAGAGATTCTTGGGGTTCTCCAACTATTATCGCAAGTTTATAAAGAACTTCTCCCAAATCGTTGCTCCACTCACTGAGCTGACTAAATGAAACAGAGACTGCAAGAATTGACCTCCTGTAGCTGTGGATGCTTTCTCTCATTTGAAAAGAGTCTTTTTTTCTGCTCCTGTGCTCCGTCATCCTGATCCTGACCTGCAGTTCACTTTAGAGGTTGATGCCTCTAAGATAGGAGCTGGTGCAGTCTTAACCCAAAGGGACCCTTTAACCTCCAAGTTGCACTCGGTAGCCTTTTTCTCAAAACACTTCACTCCTGCAGAAAGGAATTACGATGTGGGCAATCGTGAACTCTTAGCCATTAAGATGGCCCTGACTGAATGGCGTCATTGGCTAGAGGGTACCCCAACCCCATTCAGATTCTCACTGACCACAAGAATCTGACGTACCTAGAGACTGCTCATCGACTCAATCCTTGACAGGCCAAGTGGGCCCTATTCTTTTCTCGTTTTAACTTTATAGTCTCTTACCTTCCTGGGACCAAGAATAAAAAGGCTGATGGCCTTTCCTGTCAGTTTCCTTAGTCTAGTGACTCCTCTGAAGCTCCTATTGAACACATCATACCCCCTCCTGTGTGGTTGCTCAGCTCAACACCTCTCTTCTTCAAAGACTGCAACAAGCCCAGTCAAGAAAACCTTCTGAAGCCACTGTGACTCCTGAGATCCTTTATGTTCCTCCAAACCTTCGCTCTCCTGTATTATCCTGGGCTCATGACAGCAAGCTGTCAGGTCATCCTGGTTTGACAAGAACATTTAAACTCCTTTCCCAACATATGTGGTGGCCAACCATGAAGTCAGACTCTCTGGATTATGTCAAAGCTTGTCAGACTTGTACTGTTAATAAGACTCCCCGTTCCCTACCACATGGCCTACTTCAACCGTTGTCCATACCTAAACAACCATGGACACACATAGCTATGATTTTTGTTGTAGACCTTCCCCCTTCTGACCATCATACAGTCATATGGGTGGTGGTGGATCGGTTCTCCAAACTTGCTCATTTTGTACCTCTAACGAAGGTACCTACAGCCTAAGAATTGTGGACTCTTTTTCTGTTGCACGTGGTACGATTACATGGTATACCCATAAATATCGTCTCTGACAGAGGACCTCAATTTATTTCTACCTTTTGGAGAAGCTTTTGCAAATTGCTTGAAACCACTGTTTCTTTGTTCTCTGGTTATCACCCCCAGACTAACGCGCAGATGGAGAGATCCAATCAGGATTTGGAAGCTTATCTCAGAGCATATGTCAATTCACAGCACACTAATTGGTCTAGTTTGTTACCCTTAGCTGAACTTGAACACAAATTGGCATTCTACTCTATGATGCTCCCCTTTCCAGGCTGCAGCTGGTTATCAACCTTGTGTCTTTCCTTTTTCTGCTCAATTCACAGGAGTCCCTGCTGCAGAACGTCGCTTCACTGACCTCACTACCCATTGGCAACGAATACGCTCTCAGTTACATTCAACCACCTCTAGATATAAGAGGTTTGCCGATCATCATCGAGCCACTATTCGTGCCTTTGTTGCAGGTGATCGTGTCTGGGTCTCTACCTGACACATCCGCTTATGCCAACCTTGTCACAAATTGGGACCTCAGTATATTGGTCCTTATAAAGTCCTCAAAAGACTTTCTCCTGTTGCCTACAGAGTGGCCTTGCCTAAGACCTTGCACATTCACCCAGTCTTTCACATCTCCTTGCTCAAACCCTACGTCACAAATAGGTATACTGGACTCAGACGTCCTCTTCCTTCACTCCTGATTCATGGCGAACCAGAGTATGAGGTTGCCAAGATCTTGGATTCCAGAATAAGGCATAGGCAGCTCCAATACCTCATACACTGGAAGGGATACTCTTTGGCGGAGCAGTTCTGGGCTCCTGCCCGTAATGTGCATGCTACAACTTTGGTCTCCAAGTTCCATGCTGCTCACCCTTTGAAGCCGACTCTGGTTTCCGGAGGTAACCCTTGAATGGGAGGCTATGTCACGCCGCTCCCTTTGTGCTGCCCTGGCTGTTGCCAGGAAGTCGGCGGTTGCTGCTCTGGCTGTTGCCAGGAAGGCGGCGGTTGCTGTGAGCGTCATCGCCGCATGTCTCTTCCCCTCTGAAGCCGGATCCTTTGAGCTCCTTGGCGCAAATCGGTTCCTATGTAAGTACTTGCATAACTTACATTCACTGCCAAAGTATAGGTGTTACTGTGTGTGCTCCTAGGTGCTTTATTACTTGTATTACTGGATTTCCTTTATATTGCAGAACTCTACCTGTCTGACTACTCTGCCTGTTTAACCCTTGAATTGCTGGATTGCCTTAATATTGCTGAACTCTTCCTGTCTGACTACTCTGCCTGTTTAACCCTTGAATTGCCGGATTGCCTTATCATTGCCGAACTCTGCCTGTCTGACTACTCTGCCTGTCTGACTACTCTGCCTGGTTTACCCCTGAACTGCTAAACTGCTGGATTATCTTTTGTTGCTGACTTCTGCCTGTTCCTGACCACTCTATTGGTGTATCCCTGTACTGCTATACTGCTGGATTGCCTTTCTGTTGCCGTGAAGGACTACTCTGTCTACCATGAGTACTGCTTACCTCATTTTCTACACTCACTTCGTTCTGGGATATTTCCTTATCCTTCCGTCTTGACGCCGGGATAAGAAGACTACTGGCCAAGTTTGGTCTGATAGGGAAATATCACACGAGCATGACACATGTCAGAGGTATAGCTTTTTGGTCCTAAGTCTTCCATAAAGACCAATTCTGACCAAATGTTTCTAGACAGTAGATGGCTGTACCAGGGTCCCAAAGGTTTCTGCCAATCTCTGTCTTGAAATTTCTGCCTGAGAGATACCTTGCTAATGTAGTATAGCTACCTTGTGTCTTGTTGCTGTACTCAGTCTTGTCATAGTGTATGACTGACATTCAATCATCTTCAGCAACCTTACCTTGTTAACAGAGTTTAGCTGTTCCTCACCCAGTTTTTTTTCTCTCCTACACAGTTTTAGTTAATGATTGTGTTTCAACCTGCATATTAAATTGATGATCATTAGCACCTAACTATGGGTTAGATAACAAGTAGAGCAGGATAAATATAATTTCCCACCTGCTTAAAACTTTTGCACAGTACAGATATATACAGTATATGTGTGTGTATGTGTAGATTTAAATGTGTGTGTGTATATGTATGTGCACATGTACATACACATAAATATGTACACACTTTTTTTTTTATTATCTTATACAACCAAATATCTGGAAGATAAAGATTTTGAGCATTGTGAAGTCACTCACAAAAAAGAATCAACTGATCACACAATACAACAATTAGATTTAATTTGTTTTCAAGATATAAGATTTTATATTTTTTCTTGCCTGATGTTGAATTATATTGTGGTGTTATTGGTTTACATTTGTATTATTTCTACAAACAATATAACTGTATCAGTATTTACCTTTTTTGTAAGTATGTTTGATATCATGGCAACCAATACATTTAGGAAAATATTTATGTATCATGTGGAAAAAGTGTGCATCATATACTTATCTTGTTTTGGGGGTTTTACTATTTGAAGTGTCACTATTTGTCAACATGTCACTATTGACATTTGAGTTCCTTAAAAATGGAATTATGTTTTCAGCTCTACAAACTGTTACATTGTAAATAGCATAGTATATTTTTATTTCTCAATAGAACAAATAAGGCATGTAATGACTGTGAGCACCAGGCAACACGAGATATGTAGAAATATGAATAAAGTATTTCATCATCCAAACTACAATGGATACAAAAGAGCATTTATGAAACATAAATCAATATTTTCTTCCAGTTACACTGTCCGTTCAAAAATGAAAAACCACAAACTGCTGGAAGGCAAAATCTTTTTTCATTATTGTTTGATTTAATTAAAGTTTCCATGGAGTGACTCTGTTAATGATTACTTTTAATATGCATCTAATTATAACACAACTGGGCTGCTGTGTCTTTTGGATCTGTGCTCTCTGTTCTTTGAATCAAGTGTAGCATAGCTTGCATTCCATGAAGATACAGATACTGAAATAGTCATACAAGGGAGCACTCACCCAATTTATTTTTTGGACAGCACCTACAGTGGTAGAGCATGTGCCAATGTTACGTGCAAATTACTCCCAAGTCTATCTAACTGCTATGCACCCATGTCCAATACTGTAACACCCAAACCTCAAAAGTGTTATCTGCCCTTAGCTTGTAAGTACCAAAAGATGAAGTCCTCAATCCTAAACTCTTGCTGTTTAGCTTTGTGATAATGTTTCTTAGCACCCTCAAATATTATGGAAAGAGGAGCCCAACTAGGAACAGATGGTGCTCAATAGCCCACCCTATGGAATGGTCCCCACCCAGGGTGAATCCTCTTTCTGCCCAATCTGTGCTCTTCTGATATATTAAAAATCTACCTTTAGATTTTATCCCTAGCAATCTGAACTGTCATTATGGCTCAGTGATATATAAAACAAATCAGGTTTAACTCTCCTATTATATTACTATGTGACAAGCTTATAATAATAACTATAAGTCTCTCTCTCTCTCTCTCTCTCTCTTTCTCTCTCTCTCTCTCTCTCTCTCTCTCTCTCTCTATATATATATATATATATATATATATATAATCTAGTTCTCAGCTAATTCCAACTTTAAACCTAAGCATTGTGTAAGTTTTCAACGACAGCCAGCTTCCCTCAATATTGAATGCAATGAGAAAATCTTAATTATACAGGGGTCTGCCTAGGTCCAATGAAAGAGCTGTCTCTGAGGAATTCCCTCTCTGCAGGTGGTCATACATTACTAGATGGCGATCCCATTGGCCAAACTGAATTAAGATACTGTCCATTTCTGGAAGTATTGCAGCCCTCCAATATTGTCCATAGATCAATGAGGACAAAATATGTGACTCTGTTAGTACCTTCCTCAGTCCCCATACCATATTGTTGCCAGATTTGCTGAAACATCTCAATCCTCAATGTGATCGGTCGACCAAGTGCTTGTGGTCATACAGCTTAATAAGATAGTGAAAGTAAACAACTTGCATCAAATAATAGAAATGTGGGATTGCAATGAATGCAAAATTTCATCCATGCAGGCATTCAGTTTGGATGAATATTGGATTAAGATTTGTTACCGTTATTATCAATGGGAACAGCTAATACAGACAATATCTACACAAATCCTACATTATAGGATCTGAACAATTAAAAGAACCAATCTTTCAATGTAAAAAGAACATGCAACTCCTGTATGACTAAAATCCAGCATTTAGTGCATGACCGACTGTCTCTTACACCATTTAGTACTAATACTATGGCAGTATTGGATAGGAAGGCAAACAATGAAGTCTATTAACCACACAATATAATTTTGTCCCCCCATCCCTACACCTTTCTTTGCGCCAAAAGGCATGAACAAAAATGAAACGATATTATCCAGTAATCATTTGTTCTTTCTCCATTTCTTCCGATAATGTAGTCAGCATCAAAAGTGTGTTGCTTGTTAAATAAAGGTGCAAGTTATATATCAAACATGCATGATTTCATACTTGAGTGAATCAGCATCATAGATATAAGACTGAAGCATTGTTTTAGCTCTAAGAGAATCTTGGCAAATATTTTGCCTACTGACTGTCAGGTTGTGTCCTCCCTACTAAATCAACATGCTATAAAAATCCTTCCTGTTACCACATATATGTAACCCCTATTATCTGATATTTTGCTGCTTAAGTTCTATATAGTTTATCCTGCCAGGTTTATTCTACCAGTTAGTAGGTGGTGAATCAATTTGGCACTTGTTGCATGTGTCAGCAATTTTACGAGCCTCTTTTCTTCACAAGGACTCTACTGTGAGTTGTGTGACATATACGAATGAATGGTTGATTTTATCTGCATATTGTAACTAGATCACTGCCTTCTTAAGCACATAAAAATCATTTCATAGTTTGCTGAGCTAAAGCTGTATCTGTTGATATGTCTGCTAAAAGTGTCTTTGTTTCAGTGTTTTTGCTAGTATATATCCTGTAAGAAAAAATCTCAGCTATAGACTTGTAGAGTGCTCTCTGCCTTGTTCACATGTGATGAGCAATCAACTCCTTGGAGTCTTTCTATACATAGCAAGGCATTTGATTGCCTATTTCTAATGGTGAAAGGCATCAAGTTGATTGCTACTCTGGCCACTGTTATCAATGATCACATTGTACAGTTCAGCCTTGTTCTTATGCAAGAGAATTGGAACATTCTGTTCATATTTCTGTTCTGTAAACACCCAGTAAATACGATGGGGTTTTGTGATTGAGGGCACAGATATAAGATGAGCCAGTATCTTAATTGAATAACCCCTGATTGTGCTTTCTTATATTTCAGTGAAGCTGAACCAGATTTTAAGATTTGGGTGTGTACAGAGTTTGCTTGACATTGCACGTTTGTCAAAACCACTCCAAGCAGGTTTATTTTGTAGTTTTTTGTTTATTACAGTTGTATGGAAATAAGCATGAAATAAATATGAAACAGTTAACAGTAGGAATGCGAACTGGAAATAGAGAGCTACCTGCCAGAAATATTTGAAACAGAACTTCAGCTTGATTGTCTTCATTATACCCACACATATGAATATCTGCATATTTATATTATGTCACAAAAATCAGAGTGCAGAGGTTTTTGTAGTAACTTTTGAATAATATTTAGATCTTAAAATTTGTCAAAATACGTGCCCCAGGATTTGTTCATGATCAGTGTTATACAGCTTCTATAACATTACAGGTATACTTTTTGGTGTCTATTTATCAAGCTTGATGCCCCGTGTTTCCGGCGATCCTTCAGGCTCGCCAGAACCACAAGTTATGAAGCAGTGGTCTAAAGACCGCTGCTCCATTACCTGTCCGCCTGCTCTGAGGTGGTGGACCAAAATCATCCTGATATACGAATACGATCGAGTTGATTGACACAAGAACTGCTGGTGCAATGATAAATGCCCACAGCGTACGCTGTCGGCATTTATCGATGTGCTGCGGACAAGGTTCGCTATAGCGGATTATGTCCATCCGCACAATGATAAATGGACCCCTATATCACAAGTAACAAAACAGATTATTCAACATGATGTCACCAATGACTTTACATATGACACATATATGAGCATCCACTCACAGGGATAAGTGAGAGAAAATACCCATACCCAGTTTTTAAAAAAATCTCTGGAGTCTGATTCCTTGATCTAGGTAGTAAAAATACTTAGTGAGACATAAGACATCACTATTTCAAATTAGAGTTCCATTATCAACAAATAACAAGACAATACAATGATTCTTAGGGGTCAATTTATTATTGTGCGGTGGACATGATACAATGTAGCCGCATGTCAGCCGCACATTTGCATTTATCATTGCACCAGCAGTTCTTGTAAACTGCTGGTGCAATGTCGACCCCTGCAGATTTGCAGGGGTGTCAATCAACCCGATCGTAGGGGTCAATTTACCAAGTGCTGGGCAGACATGATTCGCTGACTAACTAACCAATCACTTTCTCCTGTCTACACAGATGAACCGTCTATAATATAGGCTTTAACTGATTATAGAGACAGTAATGGAGTAGAGACATATATAATATCCTTAGAAGAGGACAAATACTGGATACAACTCTCTCCAAGAAGTTACTTGATTGCAGATTATATATAGCTACAAGCTTAAATATTTAAGAAACAGGGTAGACTGAGTTCACTCTACACAGCAGTGACTCTAATTACCTACTGGACTTGTGTATACAGCCCAATTGTAAACCTATGTCTTTTTTTTTTACTACACAGGGGGCAGTGTTGATGCATATATACTTTGGTCTGATATTAGTGCAGATAAATACACATGTATAGATGCAATGCTTTAATAGAATTACATACCATATTCTGTGTACATAGCTTTGACCACTAGAATTTTATAACCACACTCCATGTACAATTTTCGCTAACCTGGCTTTAGATAACTATCTTAACTTATTGGGTCACCTAGGATTATAATTAATTATATTATAATATACTAATAGACACTATTTAGTGTCATAATCTGACCTAATGTTTCTCACAAGAATGTGATAAGTAAAATATATATACTAGAGTTTCAGCTACCACTATCAATAGAGAAGAATAGATTGTATATTGAGATACAGTGTTGTGCCTCCTCTCTTATTGTATAATAACTGAATCTGTCCGATAGCTGCTCTCTAATTTTGGGTGGCAAAAGGCCATAACCTCACATTTTTTTCCCCTTTTCTTTTTTTCTCTTTTTTCATATTTTTCTACATTTTTTCTTTTTTTATGGTCATGAATATCCTAAAAGAATAATAAACTCACTTATTTAACCCCCCCCCCCCACACACACACACACAAATTCACTTGGTTTTTAACACAAAATACATCATTGTGGTGCCATTATAATTCAAGTCTAGTAATCTCAATAACTAGACTAGCACAATTATATAATTTCTATTAATTTTATATTATACCATTTTCTCACTTCTTTTCTTTTTTCTTTTCTCTTGTGTACTCACATTTGCGGGGGGTTTTTTCTCACATGGAAAGATATATCGCACAATAAAGGTAGTTCACCAGCTATGCCACCAAAATATAGAAAGATAAAAAACACCAAAGGCATAGAAACCAGTACCGAATCCCTTCAAGATCAGATGGAGAATAGTCTAACTAACACAGGAATATCTGATATAGCTATGCAGATATCCAAAATAATCTCTCCACAGTTGGACTTGCTTAAACATGAGATCAAACTGGAAATTAACACCCTAGCTAATGAGGTAAGACAATTTACCTCTAGACTAAACAAAGTAGAAATGAGGGTATCTGATATTTAAGACAGAACCAACCAAATAGAACATACGAACCAATTACATACCAATAGTATAGCATCATTACAGGTAAAACTAGAAGACCTAGAGGCTCACTCTCTGCAAAACAATATTAGAATTGGTCTACCCGAAAGCTATGAATACCAAGATCTAATGCACTTTGTTACAGAAACACTACCAAAACAACTCAAGTTACAAACTATATCACACCCTATACACGTAGAGAGGACACATTGGGTAGGCCCAGTTCGGCAAAATATAGATGCCCATTGTTGCCAGATTTCTGAATTTACAGAATAATAATATTTTATTATTTCAGGACTTCTCAGCTGAGACGTCAGCTTAGAGGAGGTTAATGGTTCCCTATTGTACCAAATTATTGAAGGTCAACTTTAACATCAGATTAGTATATACGGCAAAAAAATGGTTCTGATTATTAATGGCAACACTAAAATTCTAAACAATGTTCAAGAGGCACAACATTTTTGCAAAGAAAATGGGATTGAATAGATATCAAAATGAATATGTACTTTAATCAATCCAGTGAAGAAGGGAGGTTCTTTGTTTAATAAAGATTTTTTATTTATGCTATAATATACGAAATAGGGAACATGAATATATGATAATAGAATATAGGTTGGAATGGAAGGGAGTAGTCTCTTCCCCTCTTCCCCTTTTACTCCATTTTTTAATTAAAACATTTTTTTCTCTCTTCCCTCCCGCTCTCTCCCCCCCTCCCATGGATCTCAAGTCTTCATTTATATGTCCCTCCCTTCCCTTCTTTAGTTTGGTTTTAATCATTTTAATGTGTGACTTCGCCATATTAACTTAATAAATTAATAATAATATTGGTAGAATTTGATGCAGAGAAACTCACTTAAATGTCTTTCCTGGAATATAGGGGGGGAAACTCTCCAATCAAAAGGAAAGCAATAATTAAACAATTAGGTAATTACAAGCCAGATATAGTAATGCTTCAGGAAACACATCTAAAAGACCCTGAAATTGTTAAGAGCTAAATCGGTTGGGGGGTTATTGCCCACCTCTTGTTACGACAGGAAAAAGGGAGTTGCAATTCTAGTAAATAAACATTTAAAATACTAAATCTTAGATAAAATAATAGACCTAGAAGGTGTCTAGAAAAAGATAAAGTTGTTTTTAAATTTTGTAATATATACGGCCCCAACGCGGAAGATAATAATTTCTGGGATGCACTCACACTAAGGTTAATGGCATTTAGAGGGAAAAACCTGATAATAGGAGGAGACTTAGGGGCATATTTATCAAGCTCCATATGGAGCTTGATGTCCCGTGTTTCTGGTGAGCCTAAAGACCGCTGCTCCATAACCTGTCCGCCTGCTCGGAGGCGGCAGACAGACATAACCAGAAATCAACCCGATCCAATATGATCAGGTTGATTGACACCCCTTGCTGGCGGCTGATTTGCCACAAATCTGCAGGGGGCGGCGTTGCACCAGCAAGTTCACCAGAACTTCTGGTACAATGATAAATGCCAACAGCATATGCTGTCGGCATTTATCGATGTGCGGCGGACATGATCCACAATATCGGATCATGACCGCTCGGACCTTATTAAATATGCCCCTTAAACTTAACCGCAAGCCAAATCTAGACAGGATGAATAATAAGTTCCCAAATACAAGGTATAGGAAAACACGTATTTTTCAAAGATTTTGCAATAAAATGGGAGTTTGAGATATTTGGTGCATTAATAATCCAGATGTAAGAGCTTTTATGTGTATGTCCAGAGCACATCAATCTTTGTCACGGATAGATATGTTTCTAGTAGTTGATACACTGGTTGGGCTTGAACTAGTAACCAACATTAAAGATACTATGGGATCATGTGATTATCTCACTAGAAAACAAAACAGAAGCTCTTCAGCCAAGCATGTCAAACAATTTCTTTTTCCCAAAATTTCTACTTCACAATATTAAATTCCAGAATTGGCTTAAAGTCAGGTGGCAGGAATTTGTAAATTATAACGATACTTATAGAGAGAAAATGGAAATTTTTTGGGAAGCAGGGAAAGCGGTAATGAGGGGTGATATTAAAGCTTACCTATGTGGACTTAAAGGGACATGAAACACAACATTTTTCTTTCATGATTCAGATAGAGAATATAATTTTAAACAACTTTCCAATTTACTTCTATTTTTTAATTTTCTTCCTTCCCTCTTGTTATCATTTGCTGAAAGGTTTATCTAGGCAAGTTCATGAGCAGCAGATAACCTAGGTTCTAGCTGTTGATTGGTGGCTGCATAAATATATTTAATGTGATTGGCTCACTCATGTGTTCAGTTAGAAACTAGTAGTGCATTGCTGCTCCTTCAACAAATGATACCAAGAGAATGAAACAGATTAGATAATAGAAGTCAATTAGAAAGTTGTTTAAAATTGTATTCTCTATCTGAATTATGAAATATAAATTTTGGGTTTCATGTACCTTTAAGAAAAAATATAAGCAACAAGAATTACAATTATCTAATAGGGTAAAGAATAGTTATAATACATATCTTGCAAATCAAACCAGATGTGCTTGGGACAGATACATACATTTGAAAATACAAAGGGATCTTCTCTTAAAAAAGAGATCAACACAGGAGCTTTTAAGGCAAAAGGCACTATATGGGGGCTTTAAGGTCAGAGAAGCTAAATATTTAGCCAGTATTACAAGACAAAAATCTAATAATTATATCAAGGCAATTAAAGCAGAATTAAACAGATATACAACTAATGAAGAGATTAGGAAAACATTTCTCAATTTTTTTCAGAAACTATACACAGAGGGAAGCTATGATTCTGAACTAAAAACTACTTTCTGGAAAGATTTAATCTCCCTAGAATACCCTATGAATTAGTTCAACAATTAAATAGACCAATTACCCTACAAGAAATTAGAGAGGGAATAAAAAAGGCTAAACTGAACAAAGCCCCTGGGCCAGATGCGCTACTATCTGAATTTTATAGGATTCTCACAGAGCAAATTTCTCCTATATTATACAACCTATTCAACACATATTATAACAAGAATATCCTTATAACAAGAATATCCTTTCCTCAACTTACTTCACGGAATCTAATATTTCTTTAATACTAAAAAAAATTAAGGATCCAGAAGATCCATCTTCATATAGACCTATATCACTGCTCAACTACGATTACAAACAATTAACATCAATAATTGCCAATTGGCTTAAACCCCATATAAACAAAATAATATATGAATACCAAGTAGGGTTTATCCCGGGTCGAAATCCAGCGAAAAACAAACATAAGACTTTGTTAATGTTGGAATTCTTCTGCAATAAATTTATACATAAAAACTACATCACACAGTGGACACAGCAATATTAACAGTAGACACAGAGAAAGCTTTGACTATATAAATTGGGATCATATCCTCTTCTCATTAGAAAGATATGTTTTTTTTCGGGTAATTTTACTATATTTATCCACTACAATCCTGTGATTGTAGTTAATGGAGCAACAACATATAGATTTAAACTGAATAGAGGAACCAGACAAGGATGTCCCCTATCCCCTTTCCTATTTAATATATCCCTAGAACCATTGGCAATTTTGCTCCGCCAGCATCTAACAGGGATTTGTGTAGAAGGACAGAATTTTGTCCTATCACTCTATTCAGATGACTTGTTATTATACCTAAGTAGATTATGGGTTCCCTATGACCTCTAGGGAGAGAGGGGGGGACAGGGGGTTTGAGCCCTTAGACCTATAAAAACCAAACCTGGGTGTTTCCAATAGGTAGTGCCTTATGCCAAATAATATAGAATTATTGCTAAGAAGAGGGACAGGGAAAGTGAAGCATATTGGGCACACTTGAAGGGGCAAAAACCAATACTATATTGATTGTGTGGTGTGTTGTGTATTTATTAAAACTTAACTTTTATATCAATAATCATTAAAAAAGGAGTGGAGGTTTCCACCAACGAATAAAAAAGAAACAAACAATATTAAAATTGTGTCCGATTAGTACTCGGTACACAAAAGCTCCTCTCAAATGTAATACAGTGATCAGTTTGTATCACACTGTCCTGTTGAAACCAAGTAAATATCAGATTCTTAACTATATGTTAATATTTGAAAGTATAAGTACCATTTTCATCAATTATATTTGTGATAATATACCATATAGGTCTATTTCATTCAGATTTCCCCATTGCATATATCATTATACAAATTAATTTATATCCTAAACAAATAGAGGATATACAATGCAAATGGCAGAAGTACTTACCAGAGATTAGTATAGTAGATATACCAAATAGTTTAAAATGAATCAATAAACCATGGGTTCCAACTGTATTGCATGAGTCACATTTGAAAATAACAAACTGTGGATATATAACAGCATATAATTTGAACAAATGGTATAAGACAAGTCAAGTATGCCCAAAATGTACCTCAGAGTCTGCCAACATATTTAATTACTTTTGGCTAGGGATGGGCGAATGTTTCTAAAAGTTTGAAATTTAAAACAAATTTTGATACATTCGTTTTTTCGAATCGAATTTCAAATGTTTATATAACATTCTATTTTCGAATTTTCGTTTTCGAATTTTTCAATAAAATTCGAAAATATTTGTTCTAATAATAGAATGTTTAGCTATGTTTTCATTCAATTTCGAAATTTTATATTCTAATTTGAATGTGAAATTCGAATGTAACATTCAAATTCAAAATAGTATTTCTAGTCTACAACTGTGATTAATAAATGTAATATTCGAATTCGAAATTGTATTTCTAGTCTACAACTGTGTTTAATAAATGTAATATTTGAATTTAAATGCTACATTCAAATTCGAATGTAATATTTGAATTTGAATGCTAAATTCGAATTCGAATGTAACATTCAAATTCGAAATAGTATTTCTAGTCTAATACTGTGTTTTATAAATGTAATATTCGAATTTGAATGTGACATTCGAATTTGAATGTAATATTTTAATTTGAATGCTACATTCGAATTCGAATGTAACATTCAAATTCGAAATAGTTTTTCTAGTCTAATACTGTGTTTTATAAATGTAATATTCGAATTTGAATGGGACATTCGAATTCGAATGTGACATTCGAATTCGAAAGTGACATTCGAAAACTATAACATTTGATAATAGAATTTTTAAGAATATTCGTTCTTATCAACATTCTATTATGTAAATCGAATTTCTACAATAACATTTGTTCTAACATTCAAATTCGAATATAAACACATTCGCCCATCCCTACTTTTGGCCATGTCCCAAAATTTGCCAACTATGGACACAAATAAATTATTGGATTAACAAAAATATTGCTCATAGATTTTAAGATCCTGCCGCAGCATGCAATCTTTTTAACTAAATATTCAGAACAATGCAGGAATGATGAAATAATCAATACAGCTATTCTAACACTTAGGAATCTTATCCTTAAAAAATGGAAAACATCTAGAGCTCCTAAATGTAATTAATTTAAACAGGCGCTGATAACACAATATATCTTAGAACAATATTCCTTACAATATCCGACTAACATACAGTTAAAACAATTCTTTAATAAGTGGATATCAGTCATCAAATCACTCCCACAGAATTCACAGATTCAACTAATATGACCCTTTAGCAACTCGGAATATCTATTACAAAACATTCATGCGGGTCATTTTCCAGCTCATTGGGCCAAGTAGTAAGCACTACTATACCAATGTCTAAACCCTATTACCTTAAAGGGACAGTCTAGTATAAATTAAACTTTCATTATTCAGACAGGACTTTTAATTTTATTCAACTTTCCAATTTACTTTAATCATCAAATTTGCTTTTTTCTCTTGGTATTCTTAGTTTAAACTAAACATAGGTAGGCTCATATGCTAATTTCTAAGCCTTTGAGGGCTGCCTCTTATCACATGCTTTTTAAATCTCTTTTCAACACAAAGAGACAGAAAGTACATGTGGGCCATATAGATAACACTGTGTTCAGGCACAAAAAGTTATTTAAGATTTAGCACAATACATTGCTAAATTTAAGACAATATATAATAAACAGTCACAGTCATGTGATCGGGGGCTGGAAGAAGGTTCCTAGATACAAGGTAATCACAGAGGTAAAAAGTATATTAATATAACTGTGTTGGTTATGCAAAACTGGGGAATGGGTAATAAAGGGATTATCTATCTTTTAAAACAATAACAATTCTATGGTAGACTGTCCCTTTAAAGAACAATACCTGAAGAACAATGGAATGACTCATACTCTGAAGGAGGAAATAGAGGATAAGGATTGTGGAGGAGAGGGTGGGGGCGGGAGTGGAGAGGAGCGAGTCTATAGGGGACTTCTATCATTATCCCCCTAGTTTTCTTTCCTTCTCTCTTTTACGATAATAAGGTGAATTATCATACCTAGATTTAATATAAGAATATACAATGATTTATCATGCTGTGAACATGTACCTAAAATTTATTTCCCATAATATGGTATATTTTGGGTACTTTATGATGATCAACATATGCTAGAATATTTACATGTTATCGATATAGTGATGAATTCTAATAACCACATCAGTTTATATTATTGCATATATGTACCTAAAATTTTATTTCCTATAAGATGCTGTATTTTGGATACTTTATGATGATTAACATATGTTAATATTTGCATGTTATCGATGTAGTGATGAATTCTAATAACTATCGACTAGATTACGAGTTTTGCAGTAAGGTGTAAAATCAGCATTAACAGGTCCTAACGCTGCTTTTTTACGCCCGCTGGTATTACGAGTCTTGCAGATTTAGGGGCACCTCACACTTTTTTGGCCTTACCGCAAATCAACTTACGCAAATTGCGTATAGTCTTTTTTCTATGGGACTTCCATAGCGCCGGTATTACGAGCTTGTCCTGGGAGGCCAAAAAGTGAGCGGTACACCCTATACCGTCAAGATTCATAACGCATTCTAAAGTCAGTAGTTATGAGTTTTAAGCTATAACGCTGTAGCATAACACTCATAACTAAAGTACTTAAAAGTACACTAACAACCATAAACTACCTATTAACCCCTAAACCGAGGCCCTCCCGCATCGCAAACACTAAAATAAAATTATTAACCCCTAATCTGCCGCTCCCAACAACGCTGCCATTAGAATAAACATATTAACTCCTAAACCGCCACACTCCCGCATCGCAAACACTAGTTAAATATTATTAACCCCTAATCTGCTGTCCCTAACATCGCCGCCACCTATCTACATTTATTAACCCCTAATCTGCCACCCCCAATGTCGCCGCCACTATATTACATTTATTAACTCCTAAATCTAATTCTAACCCTAACCCTAACACCCCCTAACTTAAATATAATTAAAATAAATCTAAAGAAAAATTACTATCATTACCAAAATAATTCCTTTTTAAAACTAAATACTTGCCTATAAAATAAACCCTAAGCTAGCTACAATATAACTAATAGTTACATTGTAGCTAGCTTAGGGTTTATTTTTATTTTACAGGCAAGTTTGTATTTATTTTAACTAGGTAGAATAGTTACTAAATAGTAATTAACTATTTAATAACTACCTAGCTAAAATAAATACAGATTGACCTGTAAAATAAAACCTAACCTAAGTTACACTAACACCTAACAGATCTTTAAACTAATTACACCTAATCTAATAGCCCTATCAAAATAAAAAAAGCCCACCCAAAATAAAAAAACCCTAGCCTAAACTAAACTACCAATAGCCCTTAAAAGGGCCTTTTGTGGGGCATTGCCCCAAAGAAATCAGCTCTTTTACCTGTAAAAAAAATGCAAACAACCCCCCAACAGTAAAACCCACCACCCACACAACCAACTCCTGAAATAAAACCCTAACTAAAAAAAACTAAGCTACCAATTGCCCTGAAAAGGGCATTTGGATGGGCATTGCCCTTAAAAGGGCATTTAGCTCTATTGCGGCCCAAAGCCCTAACCTAAAAATAAAACCCACCCAATACACCCTTAAAAAATCCTAACACTAACCCCCGAAGATCCACTTACCGGGAGAAGTCTTCATCCAAGCAGAAAGATGTCCTTAACGAAGCCGGCACAAGTCGTCCTCCAGATGGCATCTTCTATCTTCATTCATCCGGCCCGGAGCGGCTACATCTTCAAGACATCTGGCGTGGAGCATCCTCTTCTTCCGACGTCTTCTTGCTGAATGAAGGTACCTTTAAGTGACGTCATCCAAGATGGCGTCCCTTAGATTCTGATTGGCTGATAGAATTCTATCAGCCAATCAGAATTAAGGTTGATAAAATCCACTTCTGCCGTCTGGAAAACCACTTCTGTCAGCTTCGTTGAGGACATCTTGCCGCTTGGATGAAGACTTCTCCCAGCAAGTGGATCTTCGGGGGTTAGTGTTAGGATTTTTTAAGGGTGTATTGGGTGGGTTTTATTTTTAGGTTAGGGCTTTGGGCCGCAATAGAGCTAAGGGTAATGCCCATCCAAATGCCCTTTTCAGGGCAATGGGGAGCTTAGGTTTTTTTAGTTAGGGTTTTGTTTTATTTGGGGGGTTGGTTGTGTGGGTGGTGGGTTTTACTGTTGGGGGGTTGTTTGTATTTTTTTTTTTTACAGATAAAAGACTTGATTCCTTTGGGGCAATGCCCCGCAAAAGGCCCTTTTAAGGGTTATTGATAGTTTAGTTTAGGCTAGTTTTTTTTTATTTTGAGTGGTCTTTTTTGATAGGGCTATTAGATTAGGTGTAATTAGTTTAAAGATCTTGTCATTTGTTTTTTATTTTCTGTAATTTAGTGTTTGTTTGTTTTTTGTAATTTAGCTAATTGTATTTAATTTATTTAATTGTATTTAATTTAGGTAATTTATTTAATTGTAGTGTAAGGTTAGGTGTTAGTGTAACTTAGGTTAGGTTTTATTTTACAGGTCAATTTGTATTTATTTTAGCTAGGTAGTTATTAAATAGTTAATAACTATTTAGTAACTATTCTACCTAGTTAAAATAAATACAAACTTGCCGGTAAAATAAAAATAAACCCTAAGCTAGATACTATGTAACTATTAGTTATATTGTAGCTAGCTTAGGGTTTATTTTATAGGTAAGTATTTAGTTTTAAATAGGAATTATTTAGGTAATGATAGTAATTTTTCTTTAGATTTATTTTAATTATATTTAAGTTAGGGGGTGTTAGGGTTAGACTTAGATTTAGGTGTTAATAAATGTAATATAGTGGAGGTGACGTTGGGGGCGGCAGATTAGGGGTTAATAAATGTAGGTAGGTGGCGGCGATGTTAGGGGCGGCAGATTAGGGGTTAATAATATTTAACTAGTGTTTGCAATGCGGGAGTGCGGCGGTTTAGGGGTTAATATGGTTATTATAGTGGCGGCGGCGTTGGGGCGGCAGATTAGGGGTTAATAAATGTAGGTAGGTTGTGGCGACATTGGGAGAGGGAGATTAGGGGAAACACATACAAATAAAGTGTTACACACATATACACTCACCGGCCACTTTATTAGGTACACCTTGCTAGTACTGGGTTGGACCCCTTTTTGCCTTCAGAACTGCTTTAATTCTTTGTGGCATAGATTCAAAAAGGTGTTGGAAACATCCCTCAGATGGTCCACATTGAGATGATAGCATCACACAGTTGCTTCAGATTTTTCGGCTGCACATCCATGATCCGAATCTCCCGTTGCACCACATCCCAAAGGTGCTCTATTGAATTGAGATCTGTTGACTGTGGAGGCCATTGGAGTACAGTGAACTCATTGTCATATTCAAGAAAACAGTTTAAGATGAGCTTTGTGACATGGTGCATTATCCTGCTGGAAGTAGCCATCAGAAGATGGGTACACTGTAGTCATAACATAAAGGGATGGACATGGTCAGCAACAATACTCAGGTAGGCTGTGGTATTTAAACAATGCTCAATTTGTACTAAGGGGCCAAAAGTGTGCCAAGAAAATATTCCCCCACACCATTACACCACAACCACCAGCCTGAACCGATGATTCAAGCAGGATGGATCCATGCTTTCATGTTGTTTACATCAAATTCTGACCCTACAATCTTAATGTCGCATCTGAAATTGAGACTTATCAGAACAGGCAATATTTTTCCAATCTTCTATTGTCCATTTTTGGTGAGCCTGTGTGAATTGTAGCCTCAGTTTTCTGTTCTTAGCTGACAGGAGTGGCACCCGGTGCAGTCTTCTGCTGCTGTAGCCCATCTGCTTCAAGGTTCGACGTGTTGTGCATTCAGAGATGGTATTCTGCATTTTTCATGATCGACTTCCTGTTGAAGGCGGAGCATGCAGGTAGCTGCAGGTAGCTGCAGGTGCTGTGGAAGCTACGCTCCTCCGTGTGAGGCCAATACATCACCAACAGATGCCTTTGCTGCCCTTGGCCACGTACAGGTCTGGGCTACAGGACTTTGATCCGGCATAGGAAGTCAATGCTTTGCAGCCTAAGAGTGCACGTTGGCTGGTGCACACCGTTTCTATACCGTACCTCTAGCATTGGAATGAGACATTTCCAGATAAGCATTGCTATCGTCATGCAGGGCTGTATAGGTATGGCTGAGAGTCTACCTGATTAATACACCTGATATTCTAAACTGGTATTCCAAGTATACTTCGTTTACTAAAGAGCCATCTGAGCCCATCCATACAAAGATCCTTGCCTCAAATACACAGTACGTTCCCGGGGGCTGGCTACTCAAGGCTGCCGCTGTAATACTCACCTGGTGGAGTAACGGTTACTGGCGTGCGGCAAGCTATTCCTGTTCCCGGCCAAGTTTGGATCTGCATTCTGAAAAGCTCCTGTGCTGCGAGCATACCGGGGAATACTGTAGCTGAGTTCCTCTCCCTTGATGAGAGCTGCGGGCGACAAGAATTCGGAGCTCCCTGGATGGGTATGCAGCCAAAGTGTTAGCACCTCCCCCAACGTGAGGTGCGGGGAGTGTTTCTGTATAGCGGATCTGTCTACCGCTTGTCCGGGGCCCCTTTCTCTCCCTGCAGGCCGTTCTTGGACTGAGGAGGACTGGTCTGGGTGGCTGTTTGGGCGCCCGTTGCTGCAGTACGGGTGGGCTGGATTACCGCACAAGTGCCTGTTCATCCGGAGCGCAGTCAAGAGGTCTCCTTGCTCTGACAGTCGTCTCCCTATGACGATCGAGTGAGGATAGTACCCGAGGAGGCTCCAGATACCTTTCCTGAGGAGCTACATCCAGGTCTGTCTGCCGGCGTTTCGCCGACGAAAAAAGTACTTTAAGCTTGCTTACTAGAAATGCACAATTTGTTTGGGTGCTCTGCTTAGTTTGGTGCATAGACTTATCTCTTGCTGGAATTATTGACTGTGCTGACATCTTTAACAGACTGTGCAAGCTGCTGCTGTGGTATTGAACAGGGGGTGCTGGACTGAGATGGGGGTTAATGTTGCTTAATTTAGGGGTGGAAGAGCTGAGACCCATATTTCATTCATAAGTGCATAACCTATCTTGTTTGGCCCTCACAGGCCTATACATTTTTCATTATTATAGGCCTAAGAAGAAGGAGTTGTTTCCCCTGTGAGTAAGAGTATGGAGAATAATACATATATGGGTATTTCGCTATACATTAATATCTGAGGCAAAAACATAAGAGGCTGAATCCCATAGAACTTTTTTGCTGACAACTAGCTTTTGTTAGAGGTTATTGAGGTTGATCTTTACGCATGGTAGCTAATTGATATAAAAGGGGCATTAGGCCACACTGGCTTTTTCAAATTCAAATCTTTAAGTTAATAATGTTGAATTGAAGGACACGGAAGGATATCCTTCTTAGATTAATCTCTAGCTATATATTATTGCATATCCAATTTGGTTCAGGTAATCCCTTGAGGGGTGGATAATATATTAAGAAGCTATCTAATCACAATTTTATATCTTTCTATTTTATAGTTATCTCTATAACTAAAAGTCTTATATCACGAGGTGTAATCTGACACTATAGCATTCACTAGTAGTGGTCTAGACACAAACCACCAAAAACAATCAGCGCAACAATCACTCAGCAAATATGTGTATATATATAAGAGAGAGTGTAACCAAAATTATGGCAATGGTTAATAAACAGCACTAAATTCAAATTAAAATTACACTAATGAAGATATTATGCTGATAGTGAATTGTCCAAAATGACAGCAGTCCAAAAATTAATGTTAACTCAAAATAAGAACAGTCTTACTAATGTTGAAAGATGGTGTCAGGAGATTCCCTTTTGAAGACTCAGATGCAGCTACTTGAAAAAACGCTGCTTGTCCTGCAGCTGATACACAGTAACTCCAATCCCACAGAAAACAGCGCAGTCTGTGAATACAAAAGGATGGACTCCAATAGTGCAATATTGTATGAATAAACAGCACTTTATTGACAAAAAACTTTGACCAAAATACTCACAATGTAGGATTTAAAAACATGTACAGAAAGGTTTCTTTACTCAAAGATAGCGATATCGCCGGGTGCTTGTGTGGTCTAAGGTTGCTTGGGGAAACAGCAGCAGATTAACAAGGACAAGAATATAAAGTTAAACAATTCATCACGTGTAAAACTTCTTATGTAGTGTATCTTTTAGAGTGCAGCTGTGGACTGAAGTATGTAGGTCGTACGAAGAGGTGCCTATCTAAGAGATTTAGTGAACACATTTATAATATCAAGAAGCCAATCTTAAAACATAGTGTACCGATCCACTTCTCCCAAAAACATGCTTGTGATCCTAAATGCCTGACTGTGATGGGCATAGAAATGGTTAAACCAAGTTCCAGGGGTGGGGATAGACTTTTGGCCCTTAGACGCAGAGAGACTTTTTGGATACACAAGTTGGGAACTCTTGCGCCTAGGGGCCTAAATGTTGATCTAGATGTGGCAGCATACATAATATAAATCATAATATTAGTGAACAAATTTTAATCTATTTATTTTTATTTATTTTTTTATTTTTATTTTCCATTTTTAAAACAGATAGGTTGATCATTACATGTACATTTTTTTAGTATTTATATTGCAGTATATGCATATATATATATTAAAAAATTTTATATATATTTATGGAATGTAGTATATTGTCCCCTCTCATCAAGTGTATAGATTTTTTAAGAATTTATTTATTATCATCCTGCCAATAGTATTGAATTGTTAGGATAATTTATTAGTTTTTATATTTATAATTGATGTTGATATAGTAATAAGTATAATACACTTTTTAATATTTAGGAGTTTAATTAATTATGTATTTATCAATTTTATCTTGTATTTTTATTCCAGTGTACACATGTGCTTCTCTTTTTTTTTTTTTTTTTTTGATCGTTTATGTCATTTTATTAATTATATTAGATAGCAAATTGTTTCAGATATAACAATAGGATAGTATATCAAATTGTTATACATTCTTTGTCTAAATATGAAGTGTAATAATCAGTTCTATAGATAGATGGTGCTGTTGCATAGGATATAAATTAGTAATGAAGACATCACATGATAGATCATTATTCCTCTTGAGAAAGCGCCCAGCAGGGGGCGAGAAACGCGTTAAGGCTACGAGCTTTGGAAGCCTGTGTGCACAAGGACTAAGGGAAACGTGTACCAGCTGTTTGTCGGGTGTTGACGTCACACGCCGACCGGGAAATCTGCTGCTGTTTCCCCAAGCAACCTTAGACCACACAAGCACCCGGCGATATCGCTATCTTTGAGTAAAGAAACCTTTCTGTACATGTTTTTAAATCCTACATTGTGAGTATTTTGGTCAAAGTTTTTTGTCAATAAAGTGCTGTTTATTCATACAATATTGCACTATTGGAGTCCATCCTTTTGTATTCACAGACTGCGCTGTTTTCTGTGGGATTGGAGTAGTGGTCTAGAAGTTGAGAACCGCGTTTTCAGAAAGTATTGTATCTTGGATAAAAATTAAACTTTAGGGAATTTTGAGAGTGTAAAGACGTAACAATCTTAAAGTGATCGGTCTGCCTGAGTCCCCTGAATTTCAAGACTTAATGAATTTTGCCACCACTACGTTACCCCAGGCTTTACAGATCCCGATTCCTGCTGCTCCCTTTTTGATTGAGAGAGTACATAGGATAGGTCAAAGGCGTGAGCCCAGTGAGGCCGCACGACCCAGGCCGGTAATTTTTAAGTTTGTGAACTTCCAAGACAAGCTATTATATCTCAAACACTACAGGAAATGTGGCTCTCTCTCCGTAGGCTCCCATAAACTATTAGTGTTTCAAGACTTTTCCTCTGAAACACTAACTAAGAGGAGAGATATGTCTTTTTTCTATGGGAGACTACAGAAAGAAAACTACAATATTAGGCTGATTTATCCCGCAAAGTTAATTGTACAGAAAGATGGTACTACACACATACTCAATAATGTTAGGGAGGCTGAGGCCTTCTGTAGGGAAGCAGGTGTACCCTGATCATGTACCGAATTGTATTAAGTTTACGTTCTTTGATCTTATAATATAATCATTTAATCACTAAGAGATATGTTTTTGGTAGCCATGGTTTCCGCAGTGCAAATTCTGTCAGTTATAGAAATGGTGTCTTTGCCTAATTTTTTTTTTTTTCCTCTCTCTTATTCTTTCTCTTTCCGTCCTCTCCCCTCCCCTTCTCGATCCTCCTCCCCCTTCTTTCCTCTCTCTTGCTTGACTTCCACCTTCCGGACGGCGGTCCCCACTCCCGTTCTGGAGTATGTGGAGTACCCTTTGGAGGGTGGGGGACGGTAAATTGAATAGTGTTAATGGCACACAACCTTAAGCTATTATCTTGGAACGTAGGGGGCATTAACTCTCCAATTAAAAGAAAAGCCATAATAAAATATTTGGGGAAATTTAACCCTGATATAGTTCTCTTACAAGAACTACATCTTAATATTATTGAAATCCCCAAACTTGAATCTAAGTGGGTGGGGGAAGTGGTAGCGGCCCCATACACTTCAAGGAAGAGGGGGGTCGCAATCTTGATAAATCGGAAATTAGATTATCAAATAAGTAATATGGAGTTGGATCCCGAAGGGAGATTTTTAATACTTGAAATGGATGTTAATCATACTAGATATATACTTTGTAATATATATGGACCCAACCAAATTGACCATACTTTCTGGTCAGCTCTTTCTGTAAAATTACATAAATTTATTGGACTAAATCTAATTATGGCTGGAGATCTTAATCTATTAGCTGACCCCATTCTAGATAGCTCTAATAAAAGAGCATTAAATAGCAGAGGCAGAAAAGTACGGATCTTCCAGAAGCTATGTTCTCATTTGGGCTTGGTTGATCTATGGCGCGTACAGAATCCAGATGATCGTACGTATTCGTGTGTATCCCATGTCCAGCGTTCATTTTCCCGGCTTGACTATTTCCTGATGTCAGAAACAGTGCTTGGCCGGAACTGGGCCACTGGAATCGAAGACATTGTTATTTCTGACCATGCTGTCATAACACTAAAGCTTGATATTGAACAGAAGCGGCTGGGTGTGAACCATATTTCCTTCCCTAGATATCTATGCAAAAACATCAAATTTCAGCAGCATTTACGTTTAAAGTGGGCGGAATACCTTAATAATAATGGTAATTATATAGATAAAATTGAGATATTTTGGGAAGCCTCTAAAGCCGTTATGCGCGGAGAGATTAAATCCTACACACTCTATTGGTCAAAACGCTGCAGTTTAGTGGCTAGACAATTAGCCAATCGCGTTAAGAACACTTATAGATCCTATATCAGTAGACATACTAGAGAAAGCTGGGAGGCTTACACTACAGCGAAGACACTTCGAGACACACATATGAAACAGGTTAGTGCCCAGGAAGAAATTAGAATGAAAGCTAGATATGGGGGCTTCACGGGCAGATCGGCGAAGTTTTTAGCGAGGTTAGCCAACTTTTCTCCCAGACGTGCTATCACCGTTATCAAATTTGGAGACAAGAGATACACGAGGCACGTGGATATTGAAAATGCGTTTTCTGAATTCTTTCAGACTTTGTATAGCCAAGACTCCCCCAATTTAGATAAGAAAGAGGCATTCTGGAGTAAGATTAAAGCACCACGCCTAGCTACAGAGGCTAGAGACATTATTAACGCTCCCATTACCAAAGAGGAAATATCATGGGCAATTAAGAACGCGAAACCTAACAAAGCTGCCGGTCCAGATGCTCTCCCTATCGAATACTACAGAATCCTACAACCACAGCTGATGCATATATTAACTAAACTATTTAATTTTTATTTTTCTGAGAACACTCAATGTTCTTCTCTCTTTGCTTCTGCAAATATTTCACTAATCTTGAAAAAGGGCAAGGACCCTGAGCTACCAAGCTCCTTTAGACCTATTTTGGTCCTGAACACTGATTATAAACTGTTAGCAGCTATAATAGCCTCACGACTGAAGCCCTTTATGGGCGAGCTAATTCATGAGAACCAATCCGGCTTCATGCCTGGACGCAACCCCGTAAAGAACACGAGGAAACTTCTGATCTTGATCAAGTCTTTCTGGAATAAATACAAATCCACAGAATCTGACGATAGTATAGACAAGGCTATTCTAACGGTTGATGCCGAGAAGGCCTTTGATAGGGTCAGTTGGGATCATCTCTTCTATGCGCTGGACCGATTTGGGTTTACAGGATCCTTTAACAACTATATACGCTTAATCTATAGTACCCCCTCTTCAGCGGTGATTGTTAACAATACTTCTACACAACGATTTGATCTATATAGAGGCACCAGACAGGGTTGCCCACTTTCACCCTTCCTTTTTAATCTCAGTATAGAACCCCTTGCTATCCGATTACGACAAGAACTGGAGGGGATTCCATGGGCGGACGAGAAGATGGTGCTTCTCCTATACGCAGATGATCTCTTATTATTTCTATCTAATCTTAAAGTATCTCTGCCTATTTTACAGAGTATTACCCAAGAGTTTGGGGAAATATCTGGATTTAAGATCAATACCTCTAAGTCAGAATTAATGTGGATACATAAGAACTCGCCACCACATGTGCAACATCCTTTTCAAGAAGTTTCTCAGATTACATATCTGGGTTTACGTTTATCCAGAAACTCAGAAGAATGGTATAGATTAAATCATAGGATGGTACTGGACTCGTGCAAGAAAAAGCTTGAGGAATGGGCTAGGTTACCATATATAATAAAGCCTGCTCCAAATTTCTATGGAACGGCAAGAGACCTCGGATTGCCTCCCTTAAACTCATGAATTCCAAGTCAGCAGCTGGCTTGGCACTTCCTAATATCCAGATATATAATCTGGTTATTATAGCTAGATTCGCATTAGATTGGTTAACTGAGAAGGAGCAGATTACATCTTTTTTCTGGGAATCTCAGGCTGTAGTTCCCTTCCAGCTAAAGGCTCTTCTGCATTGCCCTCTTACGTCATTGCCTTCCAATATATTCTATCTATGTACCTTTAAGAATGTCATCGTGGCCTGGCAAAGATTGTGTACAGAAGTGGGAATTTCTCCTTATGTTTCACAATATTTACCCATAACGGGTAATCCAGAGTTTAGTCCCGGCCTCTACAATCAGATATTCAGACACTGGGAGGCAAAGGGCCTTCAGACCCTGGGTCAAATTTGAGATACAGAAGGACATCCAGTGATATTCCAAGAAATTGCGACACGGTATGCGTTGGGGGCGCGAGAGTTCTATGCCTACCTTCAAGTTAGGCACTTTCTCAGGGAGCTGAGCACAAAACATGGGGACAATTGGACTATGGGGGAATTACAGCCTAGGATTACTATGTACACTGCAGGAATATATGCTATCTCCTCTCTATATTTAATGTTAAATCAGAAAGCATCAAACCTGCAAATTAACGAAATGGTTGCTAGGTGGTCTACTCTATTCCCAGAAATTGATGAGGGGATCATTGTCGGGAGCTTTAAAATAGTCCAACAGAATTGGGTTCCGACAACTTGGAGGGAGTCGCAGATAAAAATTGGGCTGCAGAGATACCTTACACCTGCGGTCCTCTCTAAGTGGTACAAAACAAAGGTGCTCTGCCCCAGATGTTCCTCTATAGGATCTGACCTATTCCACTGTTTATGGAGCTGCCCTAAAATGTGTCAATACTGGGGAAAACTCACATTTTGGATGACGGCGGTTTTGAAGCTGGACCACAAACTTTCCCCAATTGAAATCTTCTTCCTTGTAAAATTCCAGGGTATCACTAAGAACTATAGTTTGATAAATACTATTATATTAACAGCACGTACCCTCATTTTTAAATCATGGAAAGCATCTTCTGTGCCCACTATGGCCCAATTTAAAATGGCACTGTGTAACCAATTCATAACAGAACAGTTTAACGTGCCATTCCCACAAGATAAATACTTAGAAGTATTCTTTAAAAAATGGGAGCCATTTGTAAGATCTCTGCCCTTATTACAACAAAAAAAACTAATCAAACCATTCAGAAATTCCGAATTTGTCCAGATTAATATCTTGGCGGGCCACTTTCCGAAAAATTGGGTAACAGATGCAGAGTGAGGTGGTCTGGGGGGGGGAGGGGAGTAGGGAGGACCAGTATTACTTTTTATTCTTTTTTCCCTTTTTTTTTTTTTTCGTTTCTTTGTTTTTCTGTTTTTTGTTTTTTTCTTTTGTGGCCCTGGTGGATGCGGTTTGTCTTAATAGAGGGGGGGAGATAAGGGGGAAAATCCTGAGACAAAGAAAAATTAGCTATTATATAAAGGTTTATCTGGTTACCCTATGCAATTTTTTATGTTTTACTTCCATTTTAGCCGACATAAATATATGTGCCCTAAATAACCTTGATTGATTGGAATGATGTACGGGCACTCTTTCTTCTTTAAATTGACCTATATGGCTTTTTTTTACCTAAATATATATTTATATATTATGTATATTCACTGTGACACGTGTTTTTGGTAACCGAGATTGTAGTAACCTTCTCTGTCTTTGGTATAAATAAAGTTTAAAAAAAAAAAAAGAGATGGTATTCTGCATACCTTGGTTGTAACGAGTGGTTATTTGAGTTACTGTTGCCTTTCTATTATCTCAAACCAGTCTGCCCATTCTCTTCTGACATCAACAAGACATTTTCCTCCACACAACTGCCGCTCACTGGATATTTTCTCTTTTTCGGACCATTCTCTGTAAACCCTACAGATGGTTGTGCATGAAAATCCCAGTAGATCAGCAGTTTTTAAAATAAACAGACCAGCCCGTCTGGCACCAACAACCACATGCCACGTTCAAAGTCACTTAAATCCACCTTTTCCCCCTATTCTGATGCTCGGTTTGAACTTCAGCAAGTCGTCTTCACCATGTCTAGATGCCTAAATGCATTGATTGGCTGATTAGCAATTTGTGTTACCAAGCAATTGAATAGGTGTACCTAATAAAGTGGCCGGTGAGTGAGTGTATATAGGTATAGGTATATACATATATATATATATATATATATATATATATATATATATATATATATATATAAAGAGAGAGAGATATATTTAAAAATACATTTTCCCCTCTTTGAGGAACATTGGAATGTAAAATATTTTACAGTTCATACACAGTAAAACACATTATTAAATATTAAAATGTATTAAAAATGAGTATTTGAGTGGAAAGGGCTCCAAAGTGTTTATATAAAAATGACTGTAACTGATTATTTCAATGTATTTATGTAGTGTTTAATGCAATGGTTGTGTTTACTTTCAACTTGTAATACACGCACAAGTTAATGCAGGTGCGATATTTTAATATTGAACGCGCTAACTTCAAGGCTTTACTTGTAATCTAGCCCAAAGTAGACGTTCCTCATATTTCTACTAGCTCTGTAACCAGTGGAATCTCAAACTCAAAAACTTTACAGCTGACTGATACCATAGATGACTTACTGTATCTCTGGGAAAATGTCAGGATTCTATCTGGTCAACCCGAAATTAAGGGAAATATAAAAAAAATGCACTTTCTCACCCATAAGAAAAAAATAAGAGAAGTCTCAAACCTGAAATGTTCTGTAGGCACCTGATACTTACCTAAGTACCTCCCTAAAAAAATGTACATATATAAAATTTTATATATGTACATGTACAATGTAATGTGCTCTAGACTTCAGAATTTGTTCCAAGAAACTAGGACCAAACTGAGCTGAGATATTGAGGATTCCATAAACATCTGTATAACCAAAATTTGTCATGCATTGTGAAAGAAAGATGGCCGCCAAGGTTAAAAAAACAAGCAAGTATTTTGGATCACTTGATACAGATCGACACGTGTATTAATGTATTTAATCCACATTATAGAGATACTGAGCTTTCAACTGCATATTGTTTTAAATATCCTGCGTAGCAAAGGACCTCTCTTAATACAGACCTCACAGAAGCTTACAAACCCAATGAGCTTAAAGTGACATGAACGCCAAAAGTATTGTGCACTATAAAGCCCAAGACAGTTTGAAATGCATAATGTGTTTGTCTTTTTAAAGAAAACAAAGGTTTCTTTAGTCTTCAATATTGACATCAGCACCACATGAACAATCCCTCTGCTGATCACAGAAATTAGGGGCATAAAGATTGTAACTACACTCCCTGGACAGTCCCTAGCAATCAACTCCACATGGTGCTGATCTCATTGTTGGAGGAGGGCGGGACCGCTACGATAGGGAAAAATAAGATATAGCGTCAGTGAGGGAGAAGGAGGGAGGGGAAGTGAGGGAATGAGGGAGAAGGGGATCCTATGTGGGATCCGATGTGGGAAAGGGATCTGGAAGGGGGGGGGTAGGGTAATTAGGGGGGGCAGCTATACTACAGAAAATAAATTGTTTGTTTATCCCTTTAAGGACACAGCTTTCAGTTTGCTCAATTGTTTTATGACGGAAAAATTCCGTCATATGTCCTTAAGAGGTTATTAAAGAAAAAAAAAGGTGAAAACAGCCTGGTAATGGCAACAGTTGCTGCTATAATGTACCTTTAATTAAATCTAGCCCACTTTCTAACTAGCCCTATCTCAGCTTGCATCATTATAATTTTTCTACTTAGCATCCTCTGTTATTTGATTTTTCTTAAACTCACTGTTCATTTCATCTCTCTTTTGCACCCACCTAAATACAATCCCCGATCTCTGCTTTGAAGCTCCAGGTTAGAGGTATAACAAACAAGGTGTACTTAGTAATTAGCAATAAGAATCAGCTACCAAAGCAGAAAGAGACATTGGAAAAGGCCCGCTGGTACATTAGGAGTACTACAGGAACTATACCAGGTGTTGTAGAGACCACCAGCATACACTAGAACCATTGCTGCTGAAAAATGTAATTTACACAAATATCTATTCATCCTTACAGATAACATCCTTGGCATTGTTCTCGGTTGTGTATTTGGATTTCTCACACTGCTCGTGCTGATAGTACTGATCGTCCTGCATGAGAAAAAACACAGCAAGTAAGTATCACATTCAGCAAATAAAATGTGAACAATATTTTTACTTTTTTTAATTTAGGGTAGAATTTCTGACACTAAAGGGCCTATCCATCATGATGCGAGCGGACATGATCCGATATTGAAGATCATGTCCGCTGCACATCGATAAATGCCGACAGCATACGCTGTCGGCATTTATCATTGCACCAGCAGTTTTAGTGAACTGCTGGTGCAATACCGCCCCTTGCAGATTGGCGGTCAATCAACTTGATAGTATTTGATCAGGTTGATTTTTGGCAATGTCTGTCCGCCGCCTCTGAGCAGGCGGACAGGTTATGGAGCAGCAGTCTCTGAACGCTCGCCAGAAACACGGGGCATCAAGCTCCATACGGAACTTGATAAATATGCCCCTAAGGATATGAATAGTATTAGTATGAGAAATCCCATAATGAAACACTCCATTCAGTTATAGATTCCCAAAGAAAATGATTTTGTTAGTTTTAAGGACTAAGCAACATCATAGATTTTCATAGAGTTGCATTGTGAAACTTTCTGGTGCAGCAAGCAGATTAACATAACTGTAAGCTAGAAACATTAAAAATCTATGTATTATAATAATGCAATAGAGTCTCATTTCCCCAGCCAAGGATTTGACCTCCTAGGTAAATTTGATGAACCTCCCTCCAAAAACCCAAATCAGTCTCCTTCCTGATCCCACTAAATTTATTTCCCACAGTTGTAAACAATTTTCCTGCTATTTAAAGGACATTAAAGGGACACTGAACCCATTTTTTTCTTCTTTCATGATTCAGATAGAGTATGAAATTTTAATTAACTTTCTAATTTACTCCTATTATCATTTTTTCTTCGTTCTCTTGCTATCTTTATTTTAAAAGCAGGAAAGTAAATCTTAGCAGCCAGCCCATTTTAGGTTCAGCACCATGGATAGCGCTTGCTTATTGGAGGCTTACATTTACTTACTAATAAGCAAGCATAACCCAGGTTCTCAACCAAAAATGGGCCAGCTCCTATGCATCACATTCCTGCTTTTTAAATAAAGAGAAAAATTGATAATAGGAGTAAATTAGAAAGTTGCTTAAAATTGCATGCTCTATCTGAATCATGAAAGAAAATAAATTGGGTTTAGTGTCACTTTAAGCAGTAAATACATTCATGATCATGCCGCTGTCATCAGCACAGAACATACTCAGTCTCTAACCAAACAGTCATACATTACTTCAGTTAATCACTAGATAATTTATTTGCAACTGGTGCAATTTTGGGTTTACAACGTAATTAAATAATTTACAGCCAGATTTTGAGCGCTATAGGGAAATTAACGACTGAAACATTTTCAACGTTATTTCACCTCCCTATAGCGCTGCTATTACAGGTTTTAAAAAAGCAGACTTGTGCGGGCTATATGGTGGTTTTGATCTCCATACCGCACCAAAATCAAGCGCTGCTTTGACGTGCTCGTGCACGATTTCCCTATCAATTTCCCTATCAATGGAGAGAGCCGGCAAAAAAAAGTCTAACACATGCAATCGCGGAAACAAAAGCTCCGTAACGCAGCCCCATTGATGTCTATGGGGAAAGAAAAAGTTACATTTAAACCTAACAACCTAACATAAACCTAACATAAACCCTATGTCTAAACACCCCTAATCTGCTGCCCCTAACATCGCCGCCACCTAAATAATGTTATTAACCCCTAATCTTCTGCCCCTAACATCGCCGCCACTTACATTACAGTTATTAATCCCTAATCTGCCGCCCCTAACATTGCCACCGCTTGCAATACAGTTATTAACCCCTAATCTGCTACCCCTAACATCGCCGCCACCTACCTACACTTAGTAACCCCTAAACCTAACCCTAACGTAACCCTAACCCTAAGCATAACCCTAATGTAACCCTAAGCCTAAGTCTAACCCTAACCCTAACGCCCCCTAACTTAAATATAATTAAAATAAATCAAAATAAACCTTACAATTATTAACTATTCCTATTTAAAAATAAATACTTGCTTACCTGTAAAAAAAAACCTAGCTTGCTACAAAATAACTAATAGTTATATTGTAGCTATCTTAGGTTTAATTTTTTTTTCACAGGTAAGTTTGTATTTATTTTAACTAGGTAGACTAGTTCGTAAATAGTTATTAACTATTTACTAACTACCTAGTTAAAATAAATATAAAGTTACCTGTAAAATGAAACCTAACCTGCCTTACACTAAAACCTTACAATAAAATGAAATTAAATTAAATTAATAAAATACAATTTACAAACTTAAAAAAATTTTTTTTTACAAATAATAAAAATGAATTACTCCTATCTAATAGCCCTATCAAAATAAAAAGCCCCCCTAAAATAAAAAAAACCCTAGCCTACACTAAACTGCCAATGGCCCTTAAAAGGGCCTTTTGCAGGGCATTGCTCCAAAGAAATCAGCTCTTTTACATTGCAATAAAAAAAACAACAACCACCCAACAGTAAAATCCACCCCCCACCCAACCAAACCCCCCAAATAAAAACCTATCTAAATAAACCTAAGATAAATATTGCCCTGAAAAGGGCATTTGGATGGGCATTGCCCTTAAAAGGGCATTTAGCTCTTTTACGAATTGCCCAAAACCCTAACCTAAAAAGAAAACCACCCAAAAAACCTTAAAAAAAACAAACACTAATCCCCGACGATCTACATACAGTTATCGAAGTCTGGACATCCATCCTCCTCCAGCCAGCGAAGTCCTCATCCAAGCGGCAAGAAGTCTTCATCCAGGCGGCCTCTTCAATCTTCATCCAGCCGGCGAAGTCCTCATCCAAGCTAGAAGAAATCTTCATCCAGACGGCATCTTCTATCTTTATCCATCCGGCGCAGAGCGGGTCCATCTTCAAGACATCCAGCGTAGAGCATCCTTTTCTTACGGTCGTCGGCGTAAACTGAAGGATCCCTTTAAGTGACGTCATGAAGGATGACTTCCCTTACATAGCTATTGGCTGAAAGATTTCTATCAGCCAAAAGGAATTAAAGGGGAAAAAATCCTATTGGCTGTTGCGATCAGCCAATAGGATTGAATTTTCATCCTATTGGCTGATCCAATCAGCTAATAGGATTAGGATCTCATTCTATTGGCTGTTCCAATCAGATGTCACTTAAAGGAAACCTTCAGTTTACGCCGACAACCGTAAGAAGAGGATGCTCCGCGCTAGATGTCTTGAAGATGGAACCGCTCCGCACTGGATGGATGAAGATAGAAGATGATGTCTGAATGAAGACTTCTCACTTGGATGAGGAATTCGCTAGCTGGATGAAGATCGAAGAGGCCGTCTGGATGAAGACTTCTTGCAGCTTAGATGAGGACTTCGCCGGCTGGAGGAGGATGGATGTACGGACTTTCATAACTGTAAGTGGATCATTGGGGGTTAGTGTTAGGATTTTTTAAGGGTTTTTTGGGTGGGGTTTTTTTAGGTTAGGGTTTTGGGCAATTCGTAAAAGAGCTAAATGCCCTTTTAAGGGCAATGCCCATCCAAATGCCCTTTTCAGGGCAATGGTTAACTTAGGTTTATTTAGATTAGGTTTTTATTTGGGGGGTTTGGTTGGGTGGGTGGTGGATTTTACTGTTGGGGGGTTGTTTGTATTTTTTATTGCTATGTAAAAGAGCTGATTTATTTGGGGCAATGCCCAGCAAAAGGCCCTTTTAAGGGCCATTGGCAGTTTAGTGTAGGCTATGTTTTTTTTATTTTGGGGGGGCTTTTTTACTTTGATAGGGCTATTAGATTAGCAGTAATTTGTTTTTATTTTTGATAATTTCGTTTATTTTTTTGTAATTTTATGTTGTTTTTTGTAAGTTACTAAATTTTATTTTATTAATTTAATTTTAATTTTTAATTTTATTGTACTGTTAGGTTTTAGTATAAGGCAGGTTAGGTTTTATTTTACAGGTAACTTTGTATTTATTTTAACTAGGTAGCTAGTAAATAGTTAATAACTATTTACTAACTAGTCTACCTAGTTAAAATAAATACAAACTTACTATTAGTTATTTTGTAGCTTTAGTTAATAATTTTAAGGTTTATTTAGATTTATTTTAATTATATTTAAATTAGGGGGTGTTAGGCTTAGGGTTAAGTTAGGGTTAGCATTAGATTTAGTGTTAGGGTTACGTTAGGGTTAGGATTAGGGGTTAATATATTTATGTAGGGTTAGTGATGTGGGAGGTCAGAGATTTAGGGGTTAATCATTTATTTTAGTATATTTCATTGTGGGGGGCTTGCGGTTTAGTGGTTAAAAGGTTTATTAAAGCAGCGGTGTGGACGGATGGCAGATAAGGGGTTAATAATATTTAAATAGTGTTTGCGATATGGGAGGGCAGTGGTTTAGGGGTTAATAGGTTTATTATAGTGGTGATGATGTCGGGGAGCGGCGGAATAGGGGTTAATACATTTATTATAGTGTTTGCGATGCGGAAGGGCCTCGGTTTATGGGTTAATAGGTAGTTTATGGGTGTTTATGGGGTAAAACTCATAACTACTGACTTTAGATGGCGGTACGGATCTTGTCAGTATAGGGTGTACCGCTCACTTTTTGACCTCCCAGGCAAACTCGTAATACCGGCGCTATGGGAGTCCCATTGAAAAAGGACTTTTCTAAAAGTGCGTTACTGACGTTCCGTGACGGCCAAAAAGGTGTGCGGTACACCAATACCTACAAGACTTGCAATAACAGCGTTAGGGAAAAAGCTGCTTTTTCACTCATAACGCAAAACTCGTAATCTAGCTGATAATCAATAAAAAAATTAAATTAATTTGTAACCTGGTGAGCCTCATACGGCCTGCTCCTAGCATAGTTCAACCACAGTTAGAAGATAGCACTAAAAACAGCAAATTGTAACAAATCACAGAGAGTAAATACTTTTATAAATTAATTTATTAAAATGTATATAACTTTGAAAATTGTTACATGAAATACAATAGTCTAGATGTTTATTCTCACGGTAGGAGTTTTAAAAGTAGTCCAATCTAATAACTCTAAAAAACTTAATAGGGATATCTATTTCAGAGTAATACTGTTTATTAATTATGAGAAGATCTGCTCACACAAAGTATTTTACAAAGAAAAAAAACTGTGCACAATAAAAATGAAAGAAAAAAAATATAATAAAAAAATATTAAAAATTGTTGAAAAGGTTATATAAAAATATTATGAAAAAAATGAATTTATTTATTTCATGGTGGAGAGAGAACACAAGTCATTACTCGAGGAATTCAACTCCTTGCCACCAGGAGGAGGCAAAGCTACCTGTGACTTCACAATTTTTTTTTCCTCTCATCCTTCTGGTATTCCAGTCTAACGTATAGCTGAGAAAAGGAGAAACTAGAGAAGTAGTAGGGCAAAGCAGGGTAAATGAGGTGCATACAAATACTGCCGCCTATAGGAAAAATATAAGAGGGTAAATCTAGTGGACTCTCACCACCTTAAACTAATTTCTTTCATAAGGTGGTGAGAGTTCACAAGCCATAACTCCTGGGATCTAGTACCCAAGCTGTGGAGTGCATGAGTAGAATGGTGGGACAAAAATTAAGGCAGGCACCTATTTACCAACCATTAAAACTGTAGGACTTTCCTGAAACAGAGTATCCCAAAAGAAAAGAGAAAAAAAAATTGAAGCTGAGCAATCTATTTAACAAAATCCGCATTTTAAAAAGGCCCACAACTGGAACAATCTAATAGAATAGACAGTAAAATCTCTTGAAGAAAATTTCCTTCTTTCAAAAAGCCATATGTAAACCAAAATGGTAACATACCAACTGCAGTGCTCTGACTCACAAATGGACAATTGCTATTGTCAAATATAAGAAGGCTGAGAACAAATCTTAAATGCACTTAAAACTGGAGTAGGACAATGAATGTGAACTACAATGTCCTGAATAAAAAATTAAACCTTACAAGAGGTCCAAAGATGAGATTGAAAAACCCTTAAACATTTGATGTTCTCAATAAGAGAAAATCTCTTAGCTATACAACTTACATTGACTAAAAATAGAACTAAGATCTGAACCATGGTACAACAAACAAAGAATAAGAAAGTCATGCCAGATGAAATGCCAAATAGCCTACAGATCTTAGAATAAACATCCCTGGTTCTGGGAGAGTATCTGGAATAAACAAGATTAAACAAGCTGTACTGACTAAATTAAACAAGCTATGGATTCACAACTGAGATAAAAAAAAACCTTGATAAGAAAACCCTTCTCCCACAAGAAGAAACTTAAGCAAACCACCACATAGCAATTCTCTCCTAGGATGTGAAATGCAGAAACAGTACAGATCTCAAGTCAAGTCAAGATCGAGAGACTTCCATTATTCAAAGGGATACTAGAGTATCCCCTCTGAAGACCAAAATATGCCACAGCAGTGACCTTGACAGACTTGAAAGAACAGAAAACAAGTTTTTCTTTTGAGAAAAGGCCAAATCTGAGAAGAATAAAGATTGCTCACAGAAGAAATATTTTAAATGGTCACTGCACCTCCAGAGAAAAACATTTCCTTGTGCTCTCCTTAGATCAAAGACTTCACCCAAATCAAAATACTGTAGAGAATAGAAAAGATATTCCAAAAGAAAACACCTCCAGAAAAATTGGAGTTGATAATAAACCAAAAGTTTGTATTATGGAGGAATCCAAAATAAATTTTAAGTAATAGATTGTAATCGCCACACTAAGGAAATAGCAAGAGATATTGAAAAGTCTGATATAGAACTTGCAAAGGAACATAAAAAGGTGAAACCATTCACCCGAAAACGTCCTTACATATAACAAATAGTGCAGAAAGGAACAATCTGTAGAACTTGAATCTGCATGGATACAAAAAGAAAATCACATGGTACAGGCTACAAAAACTCTGAGGGATAAAACACATAACTGAGGAGAAAACCTTTTCTGAAAAGGAACCCCCAGACAAAAGTCTCCAATGATGGAATATTATAGTTAAAAATACAGTTAAAGGACAAATTAGGAACTGGTGGTGATCTTTTAGTATAAGAATATGGATGAATGCATCCTTCAACTATGACATTAGCATAAATAAACAAATATTAATTAAGGCAAAAATGATTACACAGAATTTGTTTTAAAGACGAATTGGATACAAATCCTTTCGACTTTCCCTGAGCTAGGAAGATCTTACATCCTCCAGTGACAGAAATAATGGTATGCAGTGTTCCCACAGAAATGTTTTTCAATTTGGGTGGAATTATAAAGAAGCTGGGTGGGGGCATTTGAATACTTTGCAATATTAGAACATTCAAATCCCAAATTTATTACGTAATTCAGCATACATTGATTAAAAAATTGCAATATTAGAAATGTTAGCATAATATGGTCAGAAAATCAGTTATGTTGAGTGCCTATTAAATAGGTGGGGAGGACTATGAGACCAAAGGACAAATGAAGCCATAGCCAGAAAACAGAGACTCACCATGAAATGACACCCAGATGCTTTTCTGGGTGCACTGAAAATGCATATCATAACATTAATAAAAAGTAATGACTAGAGTTACCTTGACAAAGAAGGAATTCTCTGGCTTAGAAGAGTTAAAAAATGTATTAAGAGTTAAGCCCAAGTAAAAGAGGAGAATAAATGTGAGCCATAAGTCTATAGATATGAGATATACAGTATATATATATATATATATATATATATATATATATATATATATATATATATATATATATATATATATATATATATATATATACACAAATACATATAAACTGGAGGACATAAAGTAGCCAGATTGAAAGGCATACACCTTTTAAAAATCTTTGGAGATATACAACAGTATAGAAATGCCAATAAAATAAAATACTGGGATTTTAAGAGTTAAGCTTGAGTAAAGGAGAAGAATAATGTTAGTCATAAGTAAGATCCCCCTTTGAAGTACTATATTAAAATAGTAAGTCTATTGATATGAGATATATATATACCTAATAAGGGGTGCGTTGCTAACTTGCACGTTATTCTCACCGCTCACTTACCTACAGCGCTGATATTACAGGTTTTCAGAAACCCGGCGTTATTAGGCAAGAAGTGCAAAATACCGCACTCCAATACCAGCGCTGCTTAAGTCAGCGGTGAGCTGGTTGTACGTGCTCGTGCACAATTTCCCCATAGACATCAATGGGGAGAGCCGGCTGAAAAAAAGTCTAACACCTGCAATAAAGCAGCGTAAAGCTCAGTAACGCAGCCCCATTGATTCCTATGGGGGAAACAAAATTTATGTTTACACCTAACACCCTAACATAAACCCCGAGTCTAAACACCCCTAATCTTACACTTATTAACCACTAATATGCCACCCCCGACATCGCCGACACCTACTATATACAGTACTTATTAAACCCTAATCTGCTGCTCCGGACATCGCCGCCACTATAATAAACATATTAACCCCTAAACTGCCGCACTCCCGCATCGCAAACACTAGTTAAATATTATTAACCCCTAATCTGCCGCCCCTAACATCGCCGCCACTTACCTACATTTATTAAACCATAATCTGCTGCCCCCAACGTCGCCGTCGCTATACTAAAGTTATTAACCCCGAAATAAAACTTACTATTAATAACTAAATAATTCCTATTTAAAACTAAATACTTACCTGTAAAATAAACCCTAAGCTAGCTACAATATAACTAATAGTTACATTGTATCTAGCTTAGGGTTTATTTTTATTTTACAGGCAAGTTTGTATTTATTTAAACCAGGTAGAATAGTTAGTAAATAGTTATTAACTATTTACTAACTACCTAGCTAAAATATATACAAATTTACCTGTAAAATAAAACCTAACCTGCCTTACAATAAAACCTAACCTAACTATAAATAAATTCCATTAAAAAAACTTACTTCTAGCGGAGATAGCGAGGGAGAGTTAAATACCACTCTGGCCCTAAATAAATGCTAGATAGAATGATACATTAAAAGAAAAGATTAGCCTGAGAATGACATGTAGATCTATGTTTTAAAAGTTTCATTAGTTGTTTAAATATTGACAAAATAAGTGTATACTTTTAGGGCCAGATAACAAGTGGAGAGCTAATTAACCCTCCTGTTTGAGTGTTAATTACACTAGAAGTAAGCTTTTTGCACTCGTCGGGTTGCGCTCATATTTTGAGTTGAAAGTAAATTATTTTTGTTGAAACAATAACCAGACAAGTGGGAAAAAATAACACCCCACTCTCGCACAAACCCCATTGCATATTCTCGTGTGCGCTAACCCTACATGAAAATATAAATATTTCACATTCCAATGTTCTTCACATAGCAGAATATGTTCTATTTATTCATATGTATTCATAAGTAAATATGTCTACCTATATCAGGTGGTATTTTGGTATATATACAGGGAGTGCAGAATTATTAGGCAAGTTGTATTTTTGAGGATTAATTTTATTATTGAACAACAACCATGTTCTCAATGAACCCAAAAAACTCATTAATATCAAAGCTGAATAGTTTTGGAAGTAGTTTTTAGTTTGTTTTTAGTTATAGCTATTTTAGGGGGATATCTGTGTGTGCAGGTGACTATTACTGTGCATAATTATTAGGCAACTTAACAAAAAACAAATATATACCCATTTCAATTATTTATTTTTACCAGTGAAACCAATATAACATCTCAACATTCACAAATATACATTTTTGACATTCAAAAACAAAACAAAAACAAATCAGTGACCAATATAGCCACCTTTCTTTGCAAGGACACTCAAAAGTCTGCCATCCATGGATTCTGTCAGTGTTTTGATCTGTTCACCATCAACATTGCGTGCAGCAGCAACCACAGCCTCCCAGACACTGTTCAGAGAGGTGTACTGTTTTCCCTCCTTGTAAATCTCACATTTGATGATGGACCACGGGTTCTCAATGGGGTTCAGATCAGGTGAACAAGGAGGCCATGTCATTAGATTTTCTTCTTTTATACCCTTTCTTGCCAGCCACGCTGTGGAGTACTTGGACGCATGTGATGGAGCATTGTCCTGCATGAAAATCATGTTTTTCTTGAAGGATGCAGACTTCTTCCTGTACCACTGCTTGAAGAAGGTGTCTTCCAGAAACTGGCAGTAGGACTGGGAGTTGAGCTTGACTCCATCCTCAACCCGAAAAGGCCCCACAAGCTCATCTTTGATGATACCAGCCCAAACAAGTACTCCACCTCCACCTTGCTGGCGTCTGAGTCGGACATGAGCTCTCTGCCCTTTACCAATCCAGCCACGGGCCCATCCATCTGGCCCATCAAAACTCACTCTCATTTCATCAGTCCATAAAACCTTAGAAAAATCAGTCTTGAGATATTTCTTGGCCCAGTCTTGACGTTTCAGCTTGTGTGTCTTGTTCAGTGGTGATCGTCTTTCAGCCTTTCTTACCTTGGCCATGTCTCTGAGTATTGCACACCTTGTGCTTTTGGGCACTCCAGTGATGTTGCAGCTCTGAAATATGGCCAAACTGGTGGCACGTGGCATCTTGGCAGCTGCACGCTTGACTTTTCTCAGTTCATGGGCAGTTATTTTGCGCCTTGGTTTTTCCACACGCTTCTTGCGACCCTGTTGACTATTTTGAATGAAACGCTTGATTGTTCGATGATCACCCTCAGAAGCTTTGCAATTTTAAGAGTACTGCATCCCTCTGCAAGATATCTCACTATTTTTTACTTTTCTGAGCCTGTCAAGTCCTTCTTTTGACCCATTTTGCCAAAGGAAAGGAAGTTGCCTAATAATTATGCACACCTGATATAGGGTGTTGATGTCATTAGACCACACCCCTTCTCATTACAGAGATGCACATCACCTAATATGCTTAATTGGTAGTAGGCTTTCGAGCCTATACAGCTTGGAGTAAGACAACATGCATAAAGAGGATGATGTGGTCAAAATACTCATTTGCCTAATAATTCTGCACTCCCTGTATATACAGTATATATATATATATATATATATATATATATATATATATATATATATATATATATATATATATATATACATGATTATATATAGGTATGCATATATACAGATATGTATAGGAATCTCTATTTAGAAATACTTAGAACATATTCTGCTATGCATAGAACATTAGAATGTTAAATATTTACAGTAAATACATAGTTAAAAAATTTATTTAATATATATATTGCATAAATATGTTTTTTCATGTTTTCATCTACTTAACTGGAAAGGGCTACAGTACACACACACACACACATATATATATATAAATGTGTATGTGTGTATGTATTTATGTGTATTTATGTGTTTATATGTGTATATATATATAAACACATAAATACATATGTACACATATATAGACATATATATTTATACTGTATATATATATATATATATATATATATATATATAAACACATAAATACATATGTACACATATATAGACATATATATTTATACTGTATATATATAAACACATAAATACATATGTACACATATATAGACATATATATTTATACTGTATATATATAAACACATAAATACATATGTACACATATATAGACATATATATTTATACTGTATATATATATAAACACATAAATAAATATGTACACATATATAGACATATATATTTATACTGTATATATATATAAACACATAAATACATATGTACACATATATAGACATATATATTTATACTGTATATATATATATATAAACACATAAATACATATGTACACATATATAGACATATATATTTATACTGTATATATATATAAACACATAAATACATATGTACACATATATAGACATATATATTTATACTGTATATATATAAACACATAAATACATATGTACACATATATAGACATATATATTTATACTGTATATATAAATATATATATATATATATATATACATATACATACAAATCTATATTTTGATGTGTATGTATCTCAATGTTATAGCCTTTTGCCTGCCTTTTTCTCCCCTCTAACACCTGAGATCTCATATCTTGAGCCCTTTTAACTTCTGTGTTCAATATTTTATTTTTAAAATAACTGTTATTAGATAGTGTTATTATGAGTGTAACTGTACTTTGTAATGTATTTTTGATGCGCTTTGTGACACTTGTTTGTTGCGTGAAACAGTTAACCAGAGCTCTAAAGTCGCAGTAATCATTCAAATTTAAATCAAGATTGCACTCAAGCGATTGCGTTTACTTTCAACTCGTTATACTAGCGGTAAGCCTGAAGAGCGCAAACCCCTGCTATAAACCCCTTATTGCTCGCACTCAAACGTTTGCACTCCACTCGTAATCTGGCCCTTAATGTCTATAAATCAATGCGCGATATCATATTGTAACAGGTTTTTTTCTTTGCTGTGGCCAACTAGGGATAGTTATAAATAGGTCACTAGAGTGTGTAGCCAATGGCTGGACGTGTTCTGTAATTCCATTTCTAACAGGAACTGAAAAGCTCATAATTTCAGAATGGAATTACAGGAAAGGGGGACAAAATAAACAATGAAAGTATATTGCAGTTTTTATATATATATATATATATATATATATATATATATATATATATATATATATATATATATATATATATATATATGATTTATCATTTTATATTACCATCTCAAAGTGTTTAATGTCCCTTTAACAGCTATTATCACATTATTTGGTGCCTTGTACACCAAGCGAGATGCTAAATCAAATGTCAAATGCTGGCAACTATGCTTAAGAAAGGAAGGACAATATGACTATAATATTGTTACTATGGTAGACAGGAATGTATTTAAGGCACAGCTGTGCATAGTTTGTTAAACAGAACATTTGGTTGCTAAATTCACTCGGCATGCAAACACAATTTAGCATTTAAAAATATTTTGCTAGAATTATTTGAATCTAGTGTTGTTTGTTTTTAATTAGAGACATAGGCCTCTAGTTATCAACGTGTCTACTTACCTGCCTTCGCCGGCCCCAATACGCCTGCCTAAGCTTGCCTCACATCGCCGCCGCGGACCTGAATACGCTCGCCAAAGTTATCAAAAAAGTGACAAAAAGCTGCGCACCAAGTACGGTGCGAAGAGTAGCGGACTGTGATAGTTATCACTCATCCGATCTCGCTGCTCTTCGGCTTTTCTACAGCTTTATTGATAAGCTGTCACTAAGCACCCACACTAAACTACACTGTTCTACCCCCTATACCGGCGCCCCCGGAGCCCCCCACAACTAAATAAAGTTATTAACCCCTAAACCGCCGCTCCTAGACCCCGCCGCAACTATAATAAATGTATTAACCCCTAAACCGCCGCTCCCTGAGCCCACCACCACCTACATAATACCTATTAACCCCTATCCTGCCCCCCCTATACCGCCGCCACCTATAATAAATTTATTAACCCCTATCCTGCCGATCCCGTACTCCGCCGCAACTAAATAAATTGTTTAACCCCTAAACCGCCACTCCCGGACCCCGCCGCAACCTATATTAAACTTATTAACCCGTAATCTGCCCCCCCTACACCGTCGCCACTTATAATAAATGTATTAACCCCTATCCTGCCCCCCCTATACCGCTGCAACCTATAATAAAATTATTAACCCCTAAACCTAAGTCTAACCCTAACACCCTCCTAACTTAAATATTAATTAAATAAATCTAAATAAATATCACTCTTATTTAATTAGTTATTCCTATTTAAAACTAAATACTTACCTATAAAATAAACCCTAATATAGCTATAATATTACTAATAATTATATTGTAGCTATTTTAGGATTTATTTTTATTTTACAGGCAAATTTGAATTTATTTTAACTAGGTACAATAGCTACTAAATAGTTATTAACTATTTAATAGCTACCTAGTTAAAATAAAGACAAATTTAACTGTAAAATAAAAACTAACCTAAGTTACTACACCTAACACTACACTATCATTAACTAAATTATTCCTATTTAAAACTAAATACTTACCTGTAAAATAAACCCTAAGATAGCTACAATGTAATTAATAATTACATTGTAGCTATTTTAGGATTTATATTTATTTTACAGGTAACTTTGTATTTATTTTAACTAGGTAGAATAGTTATTAAATAGTTATTAACTATTTAATAACTACCTAGCTAAAATAAATACAAAATTACCTGTAAAATAAATCCTAACCTAAGTTACAATTAAACCTAACACTACACTAGCATTAAATAAATTAAATTAATTATCTACAAATACCTACAATTAAATACAATTAAATAAACTAAAGTACAAAAAATAAAAAAAACTAAGTTACAAAAAATAAAAAAAATTACAAGATTTTTAAGCTAATTACACCTAATCTAAGCCCCCTAATAAAATTACAAAGCCCCCCAAAATAAAAAAATGCCCTACCCTATTCTAAATTACGAAAGTTAACAGCTCTATTACCTTACCAGCCCTTAAAAGGGCCTTTTGCGGGGCATGCCCCAAAGTATTCAGCTCTTTTGCATGTTAAAAAAATACAACCCCCCCCAACATTAAAACCCACCACCCACATACCCCTACTCTAACCCACCCAATCCCCCCTTAAAAAAACCTAACACTACCCCCCTGAAGATCATTCTACCTTTAGCCGTCTTCAGCCATCTGACCACAGATGGAACAGAAGAGGACATCCGCAGAGGCCGAATTCTTCATCCAAGGGGCGCTGAAGAGGTCTTCCATCCGATAGAAGTCTTCATCCAGGCGGCGTCTTCAATCTTCATCCATCCGGAGCGGAGCAGAAACCATCTTCAAAGCAGCCGACGCGGAGCCATATTCATCCACCGATGCCTACTCGCCGAATGAATATTCCTTTAAGTGACATCATCCAATCTGATTGGCTGATCCAATCAGCCAATCAGATTCAAGTTCAATCCGATTGGCTGATCCAATCAGCCAATCAGATTGAGCTCACATTCTATTGGCTGTTCCGATCAGCCAATAGAATGCAAGCTCAATCTGATTGGCTGATTGGATCAGCCAATCAGATTTTTCCTACCTTAATTCCGATTGGCTGATAGAATCCTATCAGCCAATCGGAATTCGAGGGATGCCATCTTGGATGACGTCACTTAAAGGAATATTCATTCGGCGAGTAGGCGTCAGTGGATGAAGATGGCTCCGCGTTGACTGCTTTGAAGATGGCACCGCTCCGGATGGATGAAGATTGAAGACGCCGCCTGGATGAAGACTTCTATCGGATGGAAGACCTCTTCAGCACCCCTTGGATGATGACTTCAGCCACTGCGGATGTCCTCTTCTGTTCCATCGGTGGTCGGCTGGCTGAAGACGGCTAAAGGTAGTGTTAGGTTTTTTAAGGGGGGGTTGGGTGGGTTAGAGTAGGGGTATGTGGGTAGTGGGTTTTAATGTTGGGGGGGGTTGTATTTTATTTTTACATGCAAAAGAGCTGTTTACTTTGGGGCATGCCCCGCAAAAGGCCCTTTTAAGGGCTGGTAAGGTAATAGAGCTGTTAACTTTTTTAATTTAGAATAGGGTAGGGCATTTTTTTTATTTTGGGGGGCTTTGTTATTTTATTAGGGGGCTTAGATTAGGTGTAATTAGCTTAAAAATCTTGCAATTTTTTATTTTTTGTAACTTAGTTTTTTTTATTTTTTGTACTTTAGTTAGTTTATTTAATTGTATTTAATTGTAGCTACTTGTAGTTAATTAATATAATTTAGTTAATGCTAGTGTAGTGTTAGGTTTAATTGTAACTTAGGTTAGGATTTATTTTACAGGTAATTTTGAATTTCTTTTAGCTAGGTAGTTATTAAATAGTTAATAACTATTTAATAACTATTGTACCTAGTTAAAATAAATACAAAGTTACCTGTAAAATAAATATAAATCCTAAGATAGCTACAATGTAATTATTAATTACATTGTAGCTATCTTAGGGTTTATTTTACAGGTAAGTATTTAGTTTTAAATAGGAATAATTTATTTAATGATAGTGTAGTGTTAGGTGTAATTGAAACTTAGGTTAGTTTTTATTTTACAGGTAAATTTGTCTTTATTGTATCTAGGTAGCTATTAAATAGTTAATAACTATTTTATAGCTATTGTACCTAGTTAAAATAAATTTAAATTTGCCTGTAAAATAAAAATAAATCCTAAAATAGCTAGAATATAAATATTAGTAATATTGTAGCTATATTAGGGTTTATTTTATAGGTAAGTATTTATTTTTAAATAGGAATAATTAATTTAATAAGAGTTATATTTATTTAGATGCATTTAATTAATATTTAAGATAGGGGGGTGTTAGGGTTAATGTTAGACTTAGGTTTAGGGGTTAATAATTTTATTATAGGTTGTGGCGGTGTAGGGGGGGGAGGATAGGGGTTGATAAATTTATTATAGGTGGCGACGGTGTAGGGGGGCAGATTAGGGCTTAATAAGTTTAATATAGGTGGCGGCAGGGTCCGGGAGCGGTGGTTTAGGGGTTAAACAATTTATTTAGTTGCGGCGAGGTCCGGGATCAGCAGGATAGGGGTTAATAAATTTATTATAGGTGGCGGCGGTATAGGGAGGGCAGGATAGGGGTTAATAGGTATTATGTAGGTGGCGGCGGGATCCGGTAGCGGCGGTTTAGGGGTTAATACATTTATTATAGTGGCGGCGGGATCCGGAAGCGTGCGGTTTAGGGGTTAATACATTTATTATAGTGGCGGCGGGGTCCGGGAGCGGCGGTTTAGGGGTTAATACATTTATTATAGTGGCGGTGGGCTCCGGGAGCAACGGTTTAGGGGTTAACATGTTTAATATAGGTGGCAGCGGTGTAGGGGGGCAGATTAGGGGTGTTTAGACTCGGGGTACATGTTAGGGTGTTAGGTGTAGACAGCTCCCATAGGAATTAATGGGATGTCGGGCAGCAGCGAACATGAACTTTCGCTATGATCAGACTCCCATTGATTATTATGGGATCCGCCACCTCCAGAACGGCGGATTGAAAACCAGGTACGCTGGGCTGGAAAGTGCCGAGCGTACCTGCTAGTTTTTTGATAACTAGCAAAAGTAGTCAGATTGTGCCAAACTTGTGTTCGGAACATCTGGAGTGACGTAGGAATCGATCTACATTCTACTTTTGCCGGTGTGTAGGGCTTGATAACTAAGGCGAATCAGCCTCGCCACAAATACGCTGCGGAATTCCAGAATATTTGCGGTTGACGGCTTGATAACTAGGGGCCATAGGCCTCTATTTAAGAAAGTCTGGCGGACCTGATCCGACAGTGTGGATCAGGTCCACCAGACCTCGCTGAATACGGAGAGCAATATGCTCTCCATATTCAGCATTGCACCAGCAGCTCACAAGAGCTGCTGGTGCAACGCCGCCCCCTGCAGACCGCGGCCAAACAGCCGCCAGCAGGGAGGTGTCAATCAACCCGATCGTACTCGATCGGGTTGAATTGCGGCGATGTCTGTCCGCCTGCTCAGAGCAGACGGACAGGTTATGGAGCAGCGGTCTTTGTGACCGCTGCTTCATAACTGCTGTTTCTGGCGAGCCTTGATAGATAGGCCCCAAACTATGTAATGATGTTTTGCTTACAGCCATTAGAGCTAGATGTGAAATATCACAAAAATGTCTTTCCTGGTGTATGTGCTGCATCTTTTACTTATGTCACGTTGTATCACAAAAGTCGTCATCTAAATCAACTTTCTTTTACTATGAAAAATTTCAATTTCCAAACATTTTTTTTTTTTATCCCTGAGTCATTGGCTTGTAACAAAAACAGGTCCTAGATAAGAACATTTGAAAGATATTTATATTATGTGAGTTGCGATCTCATACAGCTTATGACATGTGTGAAATTCCTGCATTGTCAAATTAGACAAAATGATATATGATGTGTCGCTAGCTGGCAAGGAATCAGAACATCATCTCACCCCTTCCTGTGTAATCAATACCACTATCTTGCTTTGCATGACAATATCATATTAGCCTGATCTTCTCACCTGTTCTGCTATTTTGGAAATCAACTATAAATTGTAACATATGTCCTAGCAAAGGCAATCTTTCACTGATAATGTTCTGAGTATTAAAGTCATGTTATAGATGGTGCCCTATGCATGTACACTTGAGATCTTGTATGTGACACACATATTTCAATTCAGAGGCTTCACTCTATCTAGCTGCACAATAATAATTTACAGAATTTGATCTTAAGCTATCAGATGAACAGATAACTTGCACTAATTATTGGTATGTTGTCAGTAACAGTATATTTCAATTTTGCAGGCAAAAGCAAATAAATGTTCCACCTGTGACATATCAACGATCTAGTGAACCTTAGGAAGAGGAAGAAACGTAGAGACTCTGATTTTTTTCCCCAGAATTGGCTCCATATATGACACATTAATACTTAGAATCTGGCACATTTTAGGGAATTTCAACTTCAAATCGGCAATCAGTTTTCTCTCACTAATAAGACGTAACAAAAAATGGACGATTCTTCGACGAGTCATCAGAAAACAACAGGTGTTTTGGAGATATTGGCTTCCTTTAAAGATCTTTTTTACAATGGCGAAATTGAGAGGGATCATATCAAGATGCTAATTAGGGCATCTTTCATTTAAAAAAACAACTACCCTTGGAATATCTCTGGGACTGGACTGTGTATAGTGTGATGTTTCTGCAACAACAATATTCACAAATATTTTCTGACATATCAATGTTTAGATTGAATAGGGACAACAGAGCAATGTGTTGGATATTATTTTGCACGTGGCTAAAAACAAATATATTACTCTTGTTACCCAAAAAAATAGTTCTAGGAAAAAGATTTACAGTACTCCGCAAACAGAGAAAGCAAAACTATTTATAATGTTTAATGTTTATAAATCATGAAACCTTGTATTTCAACGCATATAATTTGCAACATATTTTCTATGTAACATCAGTTTATATGCAAACTGATGAATATTGTATATTACAAATTACACAGCACTATAACTTTATATCTGTTGCTAGAACTGACCATTGGGTGTAACAATTGGTCAATAACTGGAATCTTCACTGAAATGTAGACAACGTATGTCTGCACCTAAAACTTTCAATGCATTCTTGATGTAAAAGATCACACTGATAATTTTCCACTATTCTCTATTTCAGTTTTTAGTGAATAGTCACATAAGAGGACATTAAATGCCTCTTGCTTTTGTGTAAAAATTCTGCTTTCTCTCATAATCCCTGTAGCGGCCAACAAGCAAATACTTAAAGGGATATAATACTTATACTTGAAAGTGATGCAACATAACTGTAAAAAGTAGACAAGAAAATATCACCTGAGATCACACCTCTCTATGTAAAAAAATGAAGCTATTTTACCTCAAAATGTATTCAGATAACAATAGTAATTGCCCTGAGAATAGTTATTCTTCAGCTACTGACCAGCTGCAGGTTGAGAAAAAAAACAATAGCCATTCAGCAGTGGCAGATGCACACTTCCTTGCAAGTCCAGGGACTAGCATATTTATTGGCTGCTTTAAATCCCTTTACAATGGGGTGTGGATAGAGATGTTTAGGTGATATTTTATTGTCAGCATTTTACCGCTATTCTTCATCACTTTCAAGTTCCTCCACTTTTTGGTATCATGTCCCTTTAAATGCTGTAAATCAAATAGCTGTTTTAGACAGTTTTCAGCTTTTTGAAAAACTGAGTAACAAGGTTTCCACCTTTCTTGGAAAGTAATACTGGCCATTCTCATTACCATAAATTTGCATAAATAACTATACAGCGTAACTCAGGAACTAAATCTGAGTGTGTATTTATAATTAGATTCTAACATATTTAGAATAAGTTTTAACATGATAGCGCCATTATTTCTACATTTAGGGCCATAAGGATGTGGAAGCGATAACCATTATCAATGGACTGTGCTACCATTAGCACCTGACTTTGATATTACAAGTCTATAGTAAAGTGTGTTCACTGTAGAAGAGTTAGGGTGGCCGACTTCGCTTGAGCACAGTCTATACTTTCAATGGATATTACGACCTTGCTAATTTGCTCTGTTATAACAAGTTGAAAGTTATAGTTTGCACTCGAGTGAAAGCCTAAACTGCGCTAGAATATTTATCAGGACTTCAGACGTGAAATAAACTGTAGGGGTTAAAAAAAAAGTTGTAGAAAACACGTAAAACACATTAAAATAAAGTATTACACACACATATACACCTATTAATAAAAAGATATATTATTATTAATAAAAAGGTTTTTAAAAGGTTTAAATGTATACATGTCTATATATGTGTATACTTGTATATTTATGTGTTTACGTGTGTAAAAATGTATGTGCACACCTACATATATCTATCTATCTATCTATCTATCTATCTATCTATCTATCTATATATATATAGATATACATATAAATACATATATGAAACATGAAATATAATTTTTAATGTGTTTTAATATTAATACTTTACATTCCTACAGTCGGTTCTTCACATACAAAAAAAAAATTAAACTTGTAATTCTATTAGAGAATGCGTAAAGGTAACATTTTAGTTTCGTTAAAAATACAATTTTCCTTTTAGTTCATTCTCGAATTTAACAAATTTCGTTAGGACTTTTTGTTTTAACTAAAACTTTTGTTTTGAGCTACAGTGCGGATTTTTGCCATTTTTAAGCTGTAATCAGCTATATTAGCTTTAGTTTTGTCATTCTATGTAATTTTTAAATGTATTATTTTATTTATACATCTAATTTTTGTGCACTGCATTTTTGGTAAAACTTAAAAATATACTTAAAGGTAATAAATTTAGTATAAAAACAATAAAACAGAGAACTTGTTTTTTTAAACTATTAAGTTAGTAATGAAAGCAAAAATGTCCCTTCAAGAGACACTAACTTTAACCAATCCAGCAGCAGCCACTAGCAGCAATGCAACAAAAGATACAAGTTGTGCTAGCACTGTAGCACACTGATACACACTGGTTTGAGGCTGAAAATGTTAAGCAATAACTTAAAATTCCCTCTTTGACTTCAATCCCTCCCCCTGAGAATGCTGAATGGCCAGAAAACGTCACAAGCTTCCACTGACAGACTGATAGAAATTGTCAATCTATTCACTGCTTCTTCCTGGTTTTCATTCATTGACTAAAACCTGTCTGCATCATAAAAGCAGCATCTGAAAACGAAAATGCAAAACAAAATAATGCACATTTATATTCTTTTTCGTCTAATTTTCAAATGTTTTTGGTATGCAAAGAAAATAACGAAAATTACACTTTTGTTTTTTCTTTCATTCTTCCGAAAACGAATGCACATCCCTAATTTATAAATAAATATATATATATATATATATATATATATATATATATATATATATATATCTATACTGTATATATATATATATATATATATTTGTATATACAATATATCTATATATCTATATATGTACATATTTATATAGATAAATGTTTAAAAAATAAAAATAATCATGTATATATAGAAATGTGTGTATATATATATATATATATATATATATATATATATATATATATATATATATATATATATATATATATATATATATAAACTTATAAAAAGTTGGGAAAATATTAGAGGATAAGATATAGAAAGAAATACTAGAATTAAGAAAAAGCCAATCCTATCCAGCACTAGAACAATTCCTGCTAAACAATTATTTTACAATCTTTGAGGTCAGGGTTAGACTATAGAATGACAGGTCTGTTCATATACAAAAAGAACAATTTACCAAAAAAGTATACTTATTACATAATTATTTGCCAAACAATTCCTTTAATTAAAGGCAATGAAATAACATTTTCCTATATCAAAATATACGAATGAGGCTTCAAAAATACTGTTTTAACACAGCTATCCTTTTAACAGGATTATAGCAGCAAATCAGAAATCACTCCTAGACAGCCTGTTTCGTTCTATTTGGAACTCATCAGTAGGAGATAGATTTCTGGTTGCTGCATTGATAAAGCTATTTTCAAGGTTAAACCAAATTCATTAAAATTATGGGGGGAGATAAAAAACTGAAATTAAAATCCTCCATGTCTCAAAATTAAATCAATGTAAATATTTGCATAGGAAATTTACACATCTAGGCTAGAATCCCCGCTTGCTTTTTCCCCAGAAATAACTCATATACAATGTTACCAATGCACAAGAGAATTCTGGGTAAGCTATGCAAATTAGATATGCAAATTCTCATTTTTTTTGTGGTAAAAGTATTTTTGAAGCAAAAAAACTGAGAATTTGCAGATCTAATTTGCATAGCTTACCCAGAATTCTCTTGTGCATTGGTAACATTGTATATGAGTTATTTCTGGGGATTCTTGCCTAGATGTGCTAATTTCCTATGCAAATATTTACATTGATTTAATTTTGAGACATGGAGGATTTTAATTTCAGTTTTTTATCTCCCCCCATAATTTTAATGAATTTTGGTTTAACCTTGAAAATAGCTTTATCAATGCAGCAACCAGAAATCTATCTCCTACTTATGAGTTCCAAATAGAACGAAACAGGCTGTCTAGGAGTGATATCTGATTTGCTGCTATAATCCTGTTAAAAGGATAGCTGTGTTAAAACAGTATTTTTAAAGCAAAAAAACTGAGAATTTGCATATCTAATTTGCATAGCTTACCCAGAATTCTCTTGTGCATGGGTAACATTGTATGTGAGTTATTTCTGGGGAAAAAAGCATATGTATATGAAGAACATGGGAATGTAAAGTATTCCTAACTCACTTCTGGTTTAGCGCAGATGGTCTAATCTATGGTGAGAATGTATCTGGAGTTAGCGGGCATTGGACTTCCACTAACACGCTAATTTTTTACTTTAGACTTGTAATATGCATGCTAACCTGGCCGCGATAAATTTTTACTTTAGGCACATTTAGCACACGAGTGAAAAAGTAATTTAGCGTGCTACTTGTAATCTGGCCCTTATTTATTATTTTCTACATTTACCTGAGCCTTTAAAATACCGGTCATGGGCCAGATTACGAGTGTCACGTTAGCAGTTACGCACAAGCGATAAGGGGTTTATTACAGGTGTTTGCGGCGTCTGTTTTTTTGCTTGTATTACAAGTTGAAAGTAAACACAGTTGCTTGAGTGCAATTAAAGTTATTGCGCGTCGGGTTAGCACAACCTCAGAGCTTTGGTTAATTGTTTCAAGAAACAAAAACGTCTCACAAAACACATCAAAAATACATTACAAGGTACTGTTACAATCATAATAACACCATCTAATAAAAAATATTTTAAAAAATATTGCACAAAAAAGTTCTAAGGACTAAAAGATATGAGGTCTCAGGTGTTAGAAATAATATATATATATACAGTATATAGAAGTGCATTAGAGCCCTTTTAATAAAGTGTTATCCTGTGTATTTATGTAAATATTTCATTCCAATGTTCTGCACATATCAGAATATGTTTTATGTATTTTTAAATAGATTGACCTATATATATATATATGTATATATCTATAACTATAAATAATTATTTATATATATATATATATATATAGTATATATATATATATATATATATATATTACCAAAAAACATCAGATATGTGTAGAAATATTAATTTATGAATAAATAGAACATATTCTTCTATGTGAAGAACATTAGAATGTGAAATATTCATATTTTCATGTCAGGCTAGAGCACTTGAGAATATGTGATTGTGTTTGCGTGCAAGTTAATGTGTTTGATTTTCCCCGCCTTTTTTGCTCCTTTGATTTCTATGTGGGAATAGGTTATCGCGTGCGATATTCAATGTTTGACTTTTTATACGCATTGGGTTAGTGCACAAGCTAAAACAGTTTACTTTCAACTTATAATACAAGTGCAACCCGACGCACACAAAAACTTTACTTTTAATGCAGATAACACTTGAGCAGGAGCGTTAAATAGCACTCTACTTGTAATCAAGACCTATGTTGGTAAAATAGCAGCTGGGTGACAATCTTAGGCCTCTCTAGGGAGCGAGGGATAAATATGAATTTTGACACTAAAGAGGGAACTGTTAAAAGTATCTTTAGCTCTGCAAAAAAAACATAAAACTGGTATCCCAAGCCTTCTTGGAAAGGAATAATTTAAATCCAACACTCATTTCAAGCAATGTCTTGGGATTCTTAGACTTTTCTAATTCAACAGTTTTGTACTCTGGAAAACCAGTTTCGGACTCTTTTGACCAGGCTGTTCTCTGTTTTTTTTTTCAATTTTAATGTTTTGGTTCATGTCTAATTCACATGTTAATAAACACAATTATTTTTGGTTTAATAAAAAATGTTTTAAAAAGGGTTGAAATCTCACTTTTTAAATTATGAAATGTGTATTCAATTAAAATATGATCATCAAAATGTTTATTTCTAATTGCAATTTTAATTATAGTTGATCAAAATGATGTCAAACTGTTAACTGCCTATAGTGAATTTAAATAATTGATTAAGTGAAGAAACCCGCAATGATATTAGACAGTTATCTTCAATATTGAATTAATTAGCTGTTTGGCTGCTTATGTATAACTTGTGAGGATCCCTAGTTCCCAGTACTAATTTAATCACAAATATATTTAACTATATTTTTTTTGCACCCCTACTTTTCACTACAACAATTATCATCCATACTGCACGTATACTATATACACAGAAGATCTACCTGGTGACATAGAGTCACTTTAAACTTACTGCTCTAACACTAATTTCACACCTATTTACTTTCACGATTTTTTTTTTTTTTTTTTAAACCTTACATAAACAAGGAGAAATGAGCATGTTTTAACTTTCATTAAAACTTTCAATAAGCAGCTTTCCACGCAGCACACATTATATTATCACTGAAAAGATAGAAGATTATTATACTATTTAATTTTATCATCATACCTGAACCTCATATTATTGGTATTATCTATCCTAACTAAAAGATTAACACTTTCATTAACCCTTTCACTAAGTAGCTTTCTACGCAGCACACATTATATTACCACTGAAAAGATAGAAGATTATTATACTAATTTATTTTATCATCACGCCTTGAACTTATTATTGGTATTCTTTACCCCAACTAAAAGATAGAAGATTATTATATTATATTATTTTATTTTATTTTATTTTACCATCACACCTCATATAAGATTTAATATTGGTATTCTCTACCCCAACTAAATATAAATTAATGCAAAGGTCTTAAGTTATATACATTTCCAGATTGCGGTCCAGCGCCCCTTCCTACCCCACTATAATTTCTTTTTTTCAAAAACTTTAGGTGTCACTTGTGAGAAGACTACACTAGTGAAGGAGGCTATATCTGGAGTGAGTTAGATTGTTCAAATTACCCTATCTATGCTTATGTTTAGTTTCCATGAAGATTCTATGAAAATCCCTTGAAAAGCTGACAACATACATACTTCTGTTAGCTTATTGTTTGTTTTGTGCGTTTAAATTCTATCATTAACTAATTCAATCAATTTCACTTATTCACACTGTAGCTCTTAATCCAATCGATTGAGATGGTTTAGAATAAGTTATGAAAATACTGTGAGAATACAACTAAATTAATTTACCAGTATCTAATTTAATTGTAGTATAAAAAGGCAATAATTGGATTAAATGAGTTGCTAGTTTAAATAGAAGCCATGATGAATTTGCAAAGGACTGAAGAAAGTTGGTGGATTATACTAAAATTTTGTGAGGAGATTAATGCTTTTTACAGTGCTTAACTCTCTGAAGGGATCATACAGTGCCACTATTGCTTCCAAAAAAATTATGTAGATTAATTCCGATTATCCTAGCATAGTGAAGGAATAATCTAGATTTGATTAAAGACACAGAGACGAGTATTTTGCATAACCTTCTTTTTACTACTTACACAGCTTTTCACAGAATAACACTCAATAAAACATAAACAAGTTGAACATTACAGTGAAAACAAGAACAACCAATGAAAAATAGACATGCAAATGAGCTGAAGAAACAAGCCAATGAGCATGATCGTAGTGCCCATAAACTGTCCACATAGTCCCAATTCCTCCTCTTTCTTCTTTGATGTGTAGAGGTAGAAAGTTCATAAGGCAAGGAAAAAGGATGCTGAGGAATCCACTGAAGAAGAAGCAACTGAAGCCAAGGAGAAAACAGAAAATCATCTTGAAGCAGGAACTGGAATGTAACAGAAAATTGAGGCATCTGAAGGCGAACATCATGCTTGATATGATGAGATGGCAGAAGTTGAGAACATTTATCCTGGAATCCTTGAGATTCTTAACCTGGAAAGGGTTAGATTGAAGATGCTTTAAAAGAACAACAATATGTTAATATAGTTATAAACATTTTTTCAACCCTAAAAGGGAAGGGAAATACTTGTCTATGTGTCTTTAATGAAATCTAGATTATTCCTTCACTATGTTAGGATAATCGGAATTTTATTACCAGCACAGAGACTCCTATTTTGCTAGTTTAAAGCAAAGAGGAATTAGTTAAGTAGAGAGGAAGCAGCATTAGCAATAGGCTTAAAATAAAATTGTTTGAATGTGGATTCTGAAGACCAATCTGCTGCGTTAAGAATGTCTTTAAGAGAGAAAGATTTAAGGAAAACTTTGGAGGCTGAAGCTCCTCTGACCTAATGAGCTGAAAAATAGTCTTCCACTCCAGATTACAAAAGAATCCATTTCACCCATCTAGCGATAGATGTAGAAGTAACAGGCTTATGAGGAGAGACAAAAGGAATAAGAAGTTGAGGGGAAGAAGTTCTGGATTCGCACTCTTTAAGGCAAGAAGCGACACAAAGATTGAGTTGGTCAGGAAAAAGGGAAGGAAAATCGACTTAGAAAAGGATTTTGTTCTATGAGAAATTATAAAGGTTACTCCAAAGAGAGAGAACATTTTTGAATTTACATCAGTGGCTCTGACATCTGAAACCCTGCAGAAGGAGAGAAGACATAAAATAGTAGCTAAATTAGCAGAGAGTTGTTTGAGGGAAAGATCAGAATTAGAGGGCCAATATGGAAGAAAAGAAATGACAAGGTCTACATCCCAGAAAAAGGAATATTTTGAAGAGGGGTGATTTTTAATCCTGATGGCTTTAAGCAAGTGACAAATGTGGGGATGTTTACCAATAGGAGTATCATTAATGAAATTGTGGCTAGCAGAGATAGCAGAACGGGACGTATGGAACGATAAGCAAAACCATTATCGAAGAGAGAAGATAAATAATTAATTATCTCATGAAGAGGGGCAGAAATTGGATCCAAGGTCCTTTGTGAACACTAGCTACTCCATCTAGACCAGGCTGAAAAATGGGCTTTTTTGGTGCCTGGAGCCCAATACTCTTGGAGAAGTGATTGAGATCTCTCCGAAAGGCCTTTGAGGGTCCAGTGCCCCCTGAAATTGTCCAAGTCCCGGGGTTGAGGGATCCATCTTGAATGAGGGAGTGAAGACGATCCAAGGGTCCAGAAGGAGATTGGGGAGGAGAGGAATGAGAAGAGGAGGAAGAAAAGAGAGTTCCAGAAGGGAGGGGTAGCAGGATTGGGTTGGCCAAAGGGGAGTGATCAGGAGAAGGGAGATCAGGGATCTGTGAAGATGAGCAAGGGTTCTCGGAATCATGGAAAAAGGAGGGAACACATAGGCTCCCTGAATCGGTCAGGTTTGGAGAAATGCATCTATTGCTGAGGCCTCTGGATCCGGACACCAACTGATATAGGGTTTCATTTGGAAGTTGGATCTGGAGGCGAAAATATCTATTACAAAAGGACCCCTCAAGGAATATAGGGCAATGAATATTTCCGGGAGTAATTTCCAATCGCTGGAGTCCTGAAGATGGTGAGATCCCCAATCTGCGGCAAAATTTGAGAGGCCAGGGATGTATTCGGCCTGGATAGAGATTTTGTTCTTCAGGAAATGGTGCATAAACTCTTTTGTGATGTGTGAAAGGGACTTGGATTTGGTACCGCCCAAGCGGTTCAAGTATCTCATGGCAGAAATGTTGTCCATGCGGAGGATAACAGATAAAGGAGAAGAGTTGCAAACAAAACTCCTTATCGCAAAAGAGCCTGTGAGTAGTTCTTTGCAATTGATGTGAAGACTTCTCTCCGCATTTGTCCATTTGCCACCGGTGATAAGAGGACCGCAACGAGCACCCCAACCCAAATTGCTGGCATCTGCCTCTATGATCAGATCTGGTGAATTTCCAAAAATGGCTCTGCCATTCCAGGTGTCCATATTGCGAAGCCACCAAATGAGTTCCTGGCGAGCTTCTAATGAGACAGAAATCCGTTGAGAATAAGCACAACCTTTGCGGAGGTACTGAATCTTTAAATGTTGAAGGGCCCGGTAGTGGAGAGGGAAAGATCACCTGAATGGAGGAAGAAAGAAGACCAATAATGCTAGCTAAAGGTCTTAGGGGAAAGGAAGGTTTCTTGAGAACAAGGGTTATTTCTATCTATATGTTGGCCATTTTGTCCTGAGGCAGGTTAAGGGTAGAGGAGATGGTGTCTATAAGAAATCCTAGAAAGGTAAGATTCTGGGTGGGAAGAATAACTGATTTTTCTCTGTTTATGAGGAAACCCAAGTTTTCTAATAGAGAGGAGTGGAGTTGGAGATGAGATAGGAGGGTGGAATGATCTTTGTTCATTAAGAGTATATCGTCTAGGTATATAATTAGACGAACACCCCTAAATCTGAGCCATGCTGTGACCGGTTTCAGAATTTTGGTAAAAGTCCAAGGGGCCGAGGAAACACAGAATGGAAGGCAAGTGAACTGCCAAAGAATGTTGTTCCAAGAAAAACTGAGACATTTTCTAAAATCCTGATGGATGTGGACAGTGAAGTAAGGATCAGTTAGATCTAAGTGAACCAGCCAATCTCGATCCTGGAGACAATCTCGAAGAAGATGAATACCCTCCATTTTGAAGTGTTGGTAACAAACTGAGGTATTCAAAGTTCTGAAATTTACCACCGGACGGAAGAGACTGTTCTTTTTGACCAGAAACAGATTGTTTATATAACTGTTCTCATCCTTGAGGACCAGTTCTATGGCCTGTTTTGATGCCAGAGATGAAATTTCTGAATCTATGGCGGATCTGTCTTGTTTTGAAAATAAAATAGGATTTGGGAGAAAATTTTGAGAAGGAATGTCTACAAAATCTATTGTGGCTCCAGAAATAGTTTGGAGAACCCAGGGGTCTGAAGTAATAAGGTGCCAATTTTGGAGAAACACAGCGAGTCTTCCACCGATTTTGTTGGGCAAAAAAGGGGAAAGAAGAGGATTTGCCTGGGTTAAATCTAGAGCGGCCTCTGTGGTGGAAGGACCTTGACAGCCAGGATCGACCCCTTGATGGGAAGAAGGCAGGGTTTTGCGCCTGAGTTTGCGATTGGTTAGAGTAGTAGTATTTGGACCTGGAGTTATATGCGTTATAGCTGGAACGGCCGGGAAAACGGCTTACTCTTTTCCCGACCCTGTCAAAAACACTTGATTGTGTATAGAGGGTATTTTTAATGGTAGATTTAGTCTTAGACAAAGTATTGAACGTCTTTGCATAATTGTTCATTTAGAATAAAAATATGTCTCCTAATAATAAACCATTGGAATCGGTAGAGCGTTGTGTGGTGGCAAAATCGGATAATTTTGGATCCAATCTACGAATAATGCTTCTCCTCCTTTCCGTGGCTATAGCCTCATTAGCGTTGCCAAGAAAAGCAACAGATCTTAAGATCCATTCTCTAATGACAAAAGGATCAAGGGAAGAATTGGAAGTGATAGCCTCCTCAGTAAGGTCAAAAATCTTGGCGATGGGACTAGTGGTGTCCAAAAGCTTATCCTGACAGGCCCTAAGGAGGCGGGCAGAACCTTTTTTAAGGCTGGAACCCTAGGGGCCAAGGAATTTTAAAATATCAGAATAAATTTCTGGGGTAATAGTCAAATTGTTGGGCAGGGAGGGTCTAGGGCACTCAGTAGAATGGGGATGTTGAAAATCATCAGGTTTGGTCAGGGGATTACCTAAAGAATCAAGGAAAAAAAATATTTTTCTTTTAGAGGCAAATTAAGATGGGCTTTTTTGAGCCGTTTATATTTAATACATTCGTCAAAGTCAGAAAATCGGAGGAGAAAGCATCAGAGGAATTGGATTTGTCATTATCTGAAAAATATTCTTCCTCAGAAGAGGAAATGTCATTATAGGGTCTTTTGCAAACCTTAAGGTCAGAGACTGATCTTTTTAAAAGAGTCTGAGTGAGGTCAGAATCTGAAGAAATACGCCCTGACATACGGCTCTTATGATCAGGAGTTCTGGTGCCAAGGGTAATCTGCCGGCCAGCAGAAGGGTTATCTGTGATTTGCAGAGAGTGAGGAGAGTCTGGATGAGACAGACTAGACGTTCTTAAGTGCAATTGCTTTGGAGAAGCAGGAGTTAAATGTTTGGTTTTTGTTTTGCACTTTGATAAAAGTAATTATAAGGCAAAAAAAAATGAATTTTGAGGACAAAATGTTGTGGACATTGACAACCATCAAAACAAAATAGACATATGGAGGCAAATTTAACAAAGGTCTTGCGGACCTGATCCGACAGTGCGGATCAGGTCCGCAAGACCTCGCTGAATGCGGAGAGCAATACGCTCTCCGTATTCAGAATTGCACCAGCAGCCCACAAGATTTGCTGGTGCAACGCCGCCCCCTGCAGACTCGCGGCCAATGGGCCGCCAGCAGGGGTGTGTCAATCAACCCGATCGTACTCGATCGGGTTGAATTGCGGCGATTCCTGTCCGCCTCATCAGAGCAGGCGGACAGGGTTATGGAGTATCGGTCTTTAGACCACTGCTTCATAACTGCTGTTTCTGGTGAGCCTGAAGGCTCGCTAGAAACACGGGGCCTCAAGCTCCATTCGGAGATTGATAGATAGGCCCCATGGGGACACTTAGTGGAGAATATAAATATTACATTATAGAAATTGAACTTAAAACTGCAACAAATTTCCTTACAATGTAGCAGACGAGACCGACTACGGAGGAACAGCTGAGGAGGCTGAAAAAGCTGACAGGACTCTGCGTCAGCTCTTAGGTAAGTTTGAGTGCGGGAAAAGGTGCGGGAAGGAAAAGATGCATGTCAGATGACATGGAATGGCAGAGGAGAGCGGCTGAATATAATGAGAACGGCTGAAAATAAAAGCAGAAAAGGAAACTAAGGGACATGTAGAAAAACCTCTAAAAAGAAAGCGTCACAAGCGGTAAGGACCGGAACTTTAATAAACAAATATAAAGGTTTTAAAATAAGACAAAATAATTTGAATTTATTAAAAACAAAACATTGATAAAAACGGGAACAATGAACAAAGGAAACTTATATACAAAAAGAAATTTGACAAAAAACCTTAGGGAAAAATAATAAATACAAATATGTAACAAACGAAATGAGAATGTACTTATCTGCACAAGGAGCAAAAAGAAAGAGGAGGAACTGGGACTATGTGGACAGTTCATGCTCATTGGCTTGTTTCTTCAGCTCATTTGCATGTCTATTTTTCATTGGTTGTTCTTGTTTTCACTGTAAAGTTCAACTTGTTTATGTTTTATTGAGTGTTATTCTGTGAAAAGCTGCATAAGTAGTTAAAAGAAGGTTATGCAAAATAGGAGTCTCTGTGCTTGTAATAAAATTACCTTTGAAAAAGCTAAAGGAATTATAATAAAAACAAATTGAAAATAAACATTATATAACATTTAAATAATCAATAGGAAAATTACATTACAACCATTTCTATTTTAAAATTCAGACATCAAAAGACTGGAGAATATTAAATCCTATACACCTAATAACTGAAAGAAATGCTGTGATTGATGTCGGCGGGGCACGTCCCCATTTGACATTTCAAAAAGGTGTATGGTTGAAACTTAATCTTGATCCCTTAGGGGAAAATACTAGTACATTTTCTCCATTACCTCAAGCATTGAAGACCTTGAACTGGAATACATTAGGCTTAATGGCTAGATCCTAAGTAACTGGTTAAATCCAGGGATCAGGGCATAATAACCATAATGATGCAGCTGACCTGTCAGAAAGAAAGGTTGACGCATGCCGTTCAACTTGATTGCCATATTTTATACAGTTACTGAGTCACATAAATGGGATGATTTTTAAATATTTACAATAATAATTTCATAATCTTATTAAACAGCAGGAAAATTAGAAAATAAAACAGAGTTTTAAAGGAAATTGTAAAGTTAAAATACAGAAAAACATATATTAATATATCTTTTTTTTCTTTCAGTTGTGATAAAAAAGTCACATCTTTCTACCTCCTACCATAGCATAGTATTCAAATTTCTTACGGCTAGATTTAGAGTTTTGTCGGTAACGACCCGCGTAGCTAACGCTGGCTTTTTTCTGGCCGCACCTTTTAAATAACTCTGGTATTGAGAGTCCACAGAATGGCTACGTTAGGCTCCAAAAAAGGAGCATAGAGCATATTTAACGCAACTTCAACTCTCGATACCAGAGTTGCTTACGGACGCGGCCAGCTTCAAAAACGTGCTCGTGCACGATTCCCCCATAGGAAACAATGGGGCTGTTTGAGCTGAAAAAAAACCTAACACCTGCAAAAAAGCAGCGTTCAGCTCCTAACGCAGCCCCATTGTTTCCCATTGAGTGCACCTAACACTCTAACATGTACCCCGAGTCTAAACACCCCTAACCTTACACTTATTAACCCCTATTCTGCCGCCCCCGCTATCGCTGACCCCTGCATATTATTATTAACCCCTAATCTGCCGCTCCGTAAACCGCCGCTACTTACATTATCCCTATGTACCCCTAATCTGCTGTCCCTAACACCGCCGACCCCTATATTATATTTATTAACCCCTAATCTGTCCCCTACAACGTCGCCTCCACCTGCCTACACTTATTAACCCCTAATCTGCCGAGCGGACCGCACCGCTATTATAATACAGTTATTAACCCCTAATCCGCCTCACTAACCCTATAATAAATAGTATTAACCCCTAATCTGCCCTCCCTAACATCGCCGACACCTAACTTCAAACATTAACCCCTAATCTGCCGACTGGAGCTCACCGCTATTCTAATAAATGTATTAACCCCTAAAGCTAAGTCTAACCCTAACACTTACACCCCCCTAACTTAAATATAATTTAAATCTAACGAAATTAATTAACTCTTATTAAATAAATTATTCCTATTTAAAGCTAAATACTTACCTGTAAAATAAATCCTAATATAGCTACAATATAAATTATAATTATATTATAGCTATTTTAGGATTAATATTTATTTTACAGGTAACTTTGTATTTATTTTAACCAGGTACAATAGCTATTAAATAGTTAAGAACTATTTAATAGCTAAAATAGTTAAAATAATTACAAAATTACCTGTAAAATAAATCCTAACCTAAGTTACAATTAAACCTAACACTACACTATCAATAAATTAATTAAATAAAATACCTACAATTACCTACAATTAAACCTAACACTACACTATCAATAAATTAATTAAATACAATATCTACAAATAAATACAATGAAATAAACTAACTAAAGTACAAAAATAAAAAAGAACTAAGTTACAAAAAAATAAAAAAATATTTACAAACATCAGAAAAATATTACAACAATTTTAAACTAATTACACCTACTCTAAGCCCCCTAATAAAATAACAAAGACCCCCAAAATAAAAAAAAATGCCCTACCGTTTTCTAAATTACTAAAGTTCAAAGCTCTTTTACCTTACCAGCCCTGAACAGGGCCCTTTGCGGGGCATGCCCCAAAGAATTCAACTCTTTTGCCTGTAAAAAAAAACATACAATACCCCCCCAACATTACAACCCACCACCCACATACCCCTAATCTAACCCAAACCCCCCTTAAATAAACCTAACACTAAGCCCCTGAAGATCTTCCTACCTTGTTTTCACCATGCCAGGTATAACCGATCGTTCCAGGCTCCGAAATCTTCATCTAAGCCCAAGCGGGGGCTAGACATCCATCAAAGATGGCATCCCTCGAATTCCGATGGGCTGATAGTATTCTATCAGCCAATCGGAATTAAGGTAGGAAAATTCTGATTGGCTGATGGAATCAGCCAATCAGATTCAAGTTCAATCCGATTGGCTGATTCAATCAGCCAATCAGATTGAGCTCGCATTCTATTGGCTGTTCCGATCAGCCAATAGATTGCGAGCTCAATCTGATTGGCTGATCGGATCAGCCAATCGGATTGAACTTGATTCTGATTGGCTGATTCCATCAGCCAATCAGAATTTCCCTACCTTAATTCCGATTGGCTGATAGAATCCTATCAGCCAATCGGAATTCGAGGGACGCCATCTTGGATGATGTCCCTTAAAGGAACCGTCATTCGTCGGGAAGTCGTCGGAAGAAGAAGATGGGTCCGCAGTGGAGGTCTTCAAGATGGAGCCGATCCTCATCGGATGAAGATAGAAGATGCCGCTTGGAAGAAGATGGTTGCCGGTCCAGATCTACTCTTCTTCCCGGATAGGATGAAGACTTTGGAGCCTCTTCTGGACTTCTTCAGCCGTCGGATGATGGATGTCTAGCCCCCGCTTGGGCTTAGATGAAGATTTCGGAGCCTGGAACGATCGGTGATACCTGGCATGGTGAAGACAAGGTAGAAAGATCTTCAGGGGCTTAGTGTTAGGTTTATTTAAGGGGGGTTTGGGTTAGATTAGGGGTATGTGGGTGGTGGGTTGTAATGTTGGGGGGGGTATTGTATGTTTTTTTTTACAGGCAAAAGAGCTGAATTCTTTGGGGCATGCCCCGCAAAGGGCCCTGTTCAGGGCTGGTAAGGTAAAAGAGCTTTGAACTTTAGTAATTTAGAATAGGGTAGGGCATTTTTTTATTTTGGGGGTCTTTGTTATTTTATTAGGGGGCTTAGAGTAGGTGTAATTAGTTTAAAATTGTTGTAATATTTTTCTGATGTTTGTAAATATTTTTTTATTTTTTGTAACTTAGTTCTTTTTTATTTTTTGTACTTTAGTTAGTTTATTTCATTGTATTTATTTGTAGATATTGTATTTAATTAATTTATTGATAGTGTAGTGTTAGGTTTAATTTTAGGTAATTGTAGGTATTTTATTTAATTCTTTTATTGATAGTGTAGTGTTAGGTTTAATTGTAACTTAGGTTAGGATTTATTTTACAGGTAATTTGTAATTATTTTAACTATTTTAGCTATTAAATAGTTCTTAACTATTTAATAGCTATTGTACCTGGTTAAAATAAATACAAAGTTACCTGTAAAATAAATATTAATCCTAAAATAGCTATAATATAATTATAATTTATATTGTAGCTATATTAGGATTTATTTTACAGGTAAGTATTTAGCTTTAAATAGGAATAATTTATTTAATAAGAGTTAATTTATTTCGTTAGATTTAAATTATATTTAATTTAGGGGGGTGTTAGTGTTAGGGTTAGACTTAGCTTTAGGGGTTAATCCATTTATTAGAATAGCGGCGAGATTCGGTCGGCAGATTAGGGGTTAATAATTGAAGTTAGGTGTCGGCGATGTTAGGGAGGGCAGATTAGGGGTTAATACTATTTATTATAGGGTTATTGAGGCGGGAGTGAGGCGGATTAGGGGTTAATAACTTTATTATAGTAGCGGTGAGATCCGCTCGGCAGATTAGGGGTTAATAAGTGTAGGAAAGTTGGAGGCGACATTGAGGGGGGCAGATTAGTGGCTAATAAATATAATATAGGTGTCGGCGGTGTTAGGGGCAGCAGATTAGGGGTACATAGCTATAATGTAGGTGGCGGCTCTTTGTGGTCGGCAGATTAGGGGTTAATTATTGTAGGTAGCTGGCGGCGACGTTGTGGGGGGCAGGTTAGGGGTTAATAAATATAATATAGGGGTCGGCGGTGTTAGGGGCAGCAGATTAGGGGTACATAAGTATAACATAGGTGGCGGTCGGCAGATTAGGGGTTAAAAAAAATTAAACAAGTGGCGGCGATTTGGGGGGACCTCGGTTTAGGGGTACATAGGTAGTTTATGGGTGTTAGTGTACTTTAGAGCACAGTAGTTAAGAGCTTTATAAACCGGCGTTAGCCCAGAAAGCTCTTAACTACTGACTTTTTTCTGCGGCTGGAGTTTTGTCGTTAGAATTCTAACGCTCACTTCAGCCACGACTCTAAATACCGGAGTTAGAAAGATCCCATTGAAAAGATAGGATACGCAATTGACGTAAGGGGATCTGCGGTATGGAAAAGTCGCGGCTGGAAAGTGAGCGTTAGACCCTTTCCTGACTGACTCTAAATACCGGCGGTAGCCTAAAACCAGCATTAGGAGCCTCTAACGCTGGTTTTCACGGCTACCGCCAAACTCTAAATCTAGGCCTTAGGGTTTATTTTATAGGTAAGTATTTAGTTTTAAATAGGATTAATTTATTTTATTGTAGTAATTTTATTTAGATTATTTAAAAATTATATTTAAATTAGGGGGGTGTTAGGGTTAGGGTTAGACTTAGGTTTAGAGGTTATTAACTTTATTATAGTTGCGGCGACGTTGGGGGCGGCAGATTAGGGGTTAATAAATTAAATGTAGGGTTCGGCGATGTTGGGTACAGCAGATTAGGGGTTCATAGGTATAATGTAGGTGGCGGTGGTGTCCGGAGAGGCAGATTAGGGGTTAATAATATAATGCAGGTGGCAACGATATCGGGGGCGGCAGATTAGGGGTTAATAAGTGTAAGATTAGGGGTGTTTAGACTCGGGGTTCATGTTAGGGTGTTAGGTGTAGACATAAAATGTGTTTCCCCATAGGAAACAATGGGGCTGCGTTAGGAGCTGAACGCTGTTTTTTGCAGGTGTTAGGTTTTTTTCAGCTGGTTCAGCCCCATTTTTTCCTATGGGGAAATCGTGCACAAGCATGTTTAGCCAGCTCACCGCTACCGTAATCAGCGCTGGTATTGAGGTGAGATGTGGAGCTAAATTTTGCTCAACGCTCACTTTTCTGAGGCTAACGCCGGCTTGCAGAAAACTCGTAATACCAGCATTGTCTTAAGTGAGCGGTGAGAAAAAAAGGAGCGTTAGGGGGGATGCTTCCGGGGCGACGGCCATGATGGTCACTTATTTCAGCAGCTGAAGAGTTGAGCATATCGCTTAACTATGGCTCCATCTAGAATTAAAACGCACCTATTCTTGTATAGTAACTTATGCTAAACAGTTTGGTCTAAAATGTGAAGCCACCTTCTGCCCTGAAGTACTGGAACGGTGAGGTACGCAGTGGAGGCCTTGAAGCGGGCCTCGCCTATACCTAACCCCCCCCCCCCCCGGTTATCCGGGTATAGCAGCTTTGAAAGCTATCCTTCCTTTCTCTGCCTAGCAGCACATAAACTCTTGGGGATATATCCTCATACCTTTTATTATTTGCCTCGCCAAAAGCAATATGACGCTTAAGTGGCAGCACCTTGAGGCCTCAATGGCTAATCTATTGGATATGCATTACTGGAACCTGTCGGATCTCATTGTGGACAGCTTTGGGGCACTATAGCAGATGTGCACAGCCGTTAGAGAGAACCGGATGCATGCAATAACTCCATCGGGGCGAAAAACTACTGAGCGGCCTTCAACACACCCTATTCTAACAACCAGGTAAGATGATAATTCTCCTGCAACCATAGCTGACCTAGTGGGTGGAGACTACTCGACATCCCTGGGACTGGGCTCCGTAGCTGCAGTAGATAACGGAGCTACCACTGAGACTGATCAGAGCGATGCCTCTGGGGCCTGGCGACAGCCTTCGGTAGAACGGCCCATATTGGGCGAAGCATGCAGTCCTGTAAACTGCTCAGGGTCTCCTGAGTTGAAGCGTGGTGTTCCAGGGCTAAATCAGATGGGCCTAGAGATCCCTGGAAGTGCCGCGAGTAGACCAAAAAAAAAGCTGCTGCAACGCTCTGCTCAACCCTGTGACTTACTAGATCGACAGCAAACCTCTGATCAGCTATACGAGGAACTCTCATCAGATAAGACAGGGAGCTGTAAAAGTTGCGCTCCTCAGAAGCGATGGTCCTGTTTTTGGCTGAACCAACATCTTCCAGATGGCCGAATGCTGAAAACAGGGGTATGATAGAGCCTTGTCTTGCTGAACTGATCTTCTAGTCTGGGACACTGTTCTGTTTACCGACAGTATCACTAAGTACCTAGAACTGCCCTGCTAGTTGTATTATAATAGAGACATAACCGTATTAAAGCAAAAGACCGGAAATTTATTGATGCGGTCTGTAGTTCCACAAATGTTCACAATACATAAAGCCTAGGAGGACTGTACACGTTACTTACTCTCTACCCTGCACTTAGAGTTAAATTATGCCTTAATTCAACCCGTTTCAGCATCCCTGGGAAAGTATTATTATATACATGGGACCGACAGGTTCTAGCATAGTCCTGTGGGTTTTATATACTTTACTAAGTCTTCTTTAGGCAGCTCTATGGTAAACGCGTAACTACAGTTAACTATACCTGGTATATTATTGTGTCAGTTTCATGTAGTTTCACTAGTTGAATTTACACACTGTCTATTCACATCTGCCTATTTATGTTTGTCCGTTGTTAGGTTTGTTTGGGGCAGTGATATCAGTATGCTGTTTATATATGTGTTATCTTTTTAGATATTCTAGATGGGCCGTTGGGAGATCATTGCAAAATAAAAGAACGCCTTATGACCCATAAGTCTATGATCTGCCATTACTAGTTTATTACTAATGTTCTTGAACAAGGTTCTAGGTGTGCAATCCTAACTGTACGTTTGATATATATATGCATATGCCTTCCAGAGCAAATAGCCCATGTGTTCTTCATTACAGAAGACCTAGAACAATATTTCCTAAATAAATTAAAAAATGTATACAACTCTATACTTAGGGGCAGTAGTTTACCTAAAATATAGACAAATGTTTTTGTTTTTGTTTTTACTTGCCCTGGAAATATCTAAGTTATGTACATACTTTTTGGTGTTTAGTTGTGAACAATGTTTGCCATATGCTCCCACATGTGAATATCTCTGTATGCCCCACTTTCAGTAGTATCACAGACAAAGGTGATGGATAACATTATACACTTGTACTCTTATTCTCTTTTAGATTGAGCTCACAGCATTCTTTTATAACTTTTAGTTATTGTGGTAATTAACTGCAGTTTTTTATAATACTGTGGGTCCAAGAGTGGCCCAATTAATCCTTTCTCTCTAGTTATTCCCCTTACAGGTCATTACTGCATCCTGGGGTCCAAGAGTGGCCCCCGCTTATCACTAGGGGATATCATACTAATGCAAACCCTAGTATTATCATAATTGAAAACTTGAGGTCTGTTATGTAAAACCAATATAGTACTGAATGTAAACATTACTGTTTGTATGATCATATTTACTTTGGGAATTTTGATTGTAACTTGTTTTGTTTCATAACCTCAATAAAAAATATTTAAAAAAAAAAAAAAAAGGAGCGTTAGCACCGTACAGCCTTACCGACAGAAACTCGTAATCTAGCCGTATGGTTTTTTGCACATCCAGTGTAGTTAAATTACAATTTATACTGTGCATATTTAATATGATTTATTGCTGTGTAATTTACATACAATTTTTATTTTTGTGATAAAAATATGATTTTTGAGGAACAATTTTGGTACAATTCATGATGCACCGTAACACTACATTTTTTGTGATTATTTATTTATTTTAATTCACTAGGATTTAGATACAGCAGTAATTTCACAAATTCTCATAATGCGTTGAAAGTTTTTGTGTTACTTTAACAAATTAGGATCATACTTTGAGGCCTATTTATCAAAGGTCTGGCGGACCTGATCCAACAGTATTCAGCATTGCACAAGCAGCTCTTGTGAGCTGCTGGTGCAACGCTGCCCCCTGCAGACTTGCGGCCAATTGTCCACCAGCAGGAAGGTGTCAATCAACCCGACAGTATTCAATCGGGTTGAATTGCGGCGATTCCTGTCCGCCTCATCAGAGCAGGCGGACAGGGTTATGGAGCAGCGGTCTTTAGACCGCTGCTTCATAACTGGTGTTTCTGGCGAGTCTGAAGACTCGCCAGAAACACGGCCCTTCAAGCTCCATACGGAGCTTGGTAAATGGGCCTCCATGTATATATGTTTATTTATTTTTTTACAAATTACATTACACTCTGTATTTTCTCTTTTGTAAAATAAAACACAGCTTCAGAAAGTGGGAGAGTAGTTCTCTGGGCTGAACACAGGGAAGTTTCAAGGGTATGTCTGAAGCTCTCTCACAATTCTCCTAAATTGCTGTAAGCATTTTACACAAGCTAGGCTTAGTGAGTTATATCACCAGCTTTATGCAGGTGAACCTTACTCAAAATTCTCAATATACTTATTTAGGACGGTTCTCTGGGCTGAACAGGGAAGTTTCAAGTGTATGTCTGAAGCATATATAGCTACGTTAGAGGAATTGGAAAGAGAGTCACATTATCAGGGGGAACACATTAATACTAGAGTTTACCCCAAATTTAAACAGGATTCCAATTTCTATCCTATACATAGCAGGGGGAATGCCCTTGAACTGTACCACAAAAGAGTAGTTGAGGACTAAGACTAATTTAACTCCCAAAGAGAATTTGGCTATTAAACAACTGAGGAATAATGACCAACTAGTGATTTGTCAATCAGATAAGGGAGGAAGTATAGTGGTTATGAATCATGACACCTATATAGCAGAGGCTAACAGACAGTTGGGCGACCCACTTACCTATTGTGTCCTACCAAGAAATCCTAGCATTTTATTTCACCAAGAACTTGGATCTTTGGTGGATGATGGGGTAAGTTTGGGGATCTTGTATTGGAACACCTCCAAGTTTTTGATGGTTGAAAATCCAGTGGTCCCCATATTCCATCATCTCCCAAAGGTACACAAGTCTTTGGACAACGTGAGGGGTCACCCCATTGTCTCGGGTATAGGGTCATTGTTCAGTCCCTTGTATGAATGGTTGGATTCAATTTTACAGAGAACAGTAAAATCACTTCATAGTTATCTAAGAGACACTACCCATGTCCTGTCCATGTTCAATGATTTCCATTGGCTGGAGGGATACAGCTGGCTGACAATTGATGTTATATCATTGTATTCCAGCATCCCACATGATAAAGGACTCCAGGCCATTGGTTATTTTCTGGATCTGGAAAGAGACATGGGTGGTGTAGAAAAGGCATTCATTTTGCGTGTTACACAATTTCTCCTTGAACACAATTTTTTATGTTTGAGGTTTTTTTTTTTACCTGCAGCTACGAGGCACTGCGATGGGGGCAAAATTTGCCCCATCGTATGCCAATATTTCATGGGTTGGCTTGAATGTAAGTTTGTGTACTCTGATACCATCCCCTTGCGGGAGGGCATCATTTTATGCAAACGTTACATAGACGATTTGCTTATAATTTGGAGACTCGGGGAACCAGAAGTCGAACAGTTTGTTCGGTATTTAAATGCACAGGACACAGGTGTTAAGTTCACCCATGAGTGGAACAAAGAAAGAATGTTTTTCTTGGATATTGAACTTTCCGGGTCTGCAAAGACCGGGAAAATCAAAACAAATTTGTATCGCAAAAAGATTGCAGGTAATTCTATCTTGCACGCCAAAAGTGCTTACCCTGAACATGTGTATATAGGAATTTTGAAGAGTCAGTTCATTCAAACTAAACGTCTGTGCTAAGACAATAATGATTTTCTTGGAACAAAGCAATGCACTCAAAAAGAGATTCAAAGATAGAGGGTACAAATCTAAACACATTAATAAGATCTTCTATGAGACGCATACTCTAATGAGGGAAGAAACTTTACTGCCAAAATTGAAGAACACACAGACAAAGCAGCCACTTTTTATCACTAAATATTCAACAGAATATTCAGAAATTTGTACTATTATCAAAAATATTTTCCCATCTTGTATGGTGATAAAAAATTGAAAAAAGTGGTAGAGGATGGCTGAAGGTGTGTTTTCAAGAAATCTAACAATTGGAAATATACTCTCCCCTAGCAACCTAAAATCATCTAACAATACAAGCTCTTGGTTATCTACTAATGGCACTTTTCGGTGTGATAATTCACAATGTAAATCGTGTGATTTTCTATCAGTGGGTAAAGATTTTTACTCATGTGTGACAGGACAGATATTCCAAATGAAGGGTTGTATTATATGCTCTACAACATATGTCATCTATCTTACTTCAATATATGGGAATGACAAGTAGAGATGTAAGAACATGAATCAGAGAACACCTTGCGTACATACATAATGAAAAAAGATGTTCAGCCCTTTCTAGACATTTTCTAGACATACATCAGCAGAATACTAAATCTTTTAAATGGAGGGCAATAGAACATGTTAGAACACCAAAAAGAGGAGGGGATAGAGATCGATCACTCTCTAGACAAGAAATCTTTTGGATTTTCAAGCTAGATACACAAATCCCCAAAGGATTTAATTCTGAATACAATGTTATTAACTATTGGGAATGAGATTTCTATGTATATATATATATATATATATATATATATATATATATATATATATATATATATATATATATATATATTTCTCTTCCCTTATTCCCATTCCATACATTTACTTAGAGAACTGATTTCATCACATTACTATAACATCTCTTCACAGGTAAAATATATTCTATATTATACTTGATTAGTATCATCCTTCTGTGAGCTACATACTATATATAAAAAATCTTTCTATCTACCCAACTAAAATATTTAAATATGCACCAGGTTTTGGAAAACTGTAGTCAGAGAGAACATGACTATATTACAGTACTTTAAAATCTATACATCCACATTACACTTGACTTTTTAGCCAACGATAATAAGTGAATATAATAGAATAATTTTTAAAGCAGCTTGACTTAGCACTCAGTAGGTCTATGAATACGGCACCAGCCGAAACGCGTAAGAGCTGTCAACCTTTTGCACCCTGTTATGAACTGTGTTAATTTTTAAACTGTTAAAGAATAAAGGATAGTTTTTTAACCTATAAGGATTGAGACTGTTTCCGGACCACTCTTTTTGTTTGTATGTTTTCATATGTCTGAAGCTCTTTCACAATTCTCATGAATTGCTGTAAGCATTTTACACAAGCTAGTCTTAGTGAATTATATAACCAGCTTTATGCAGGTGAAGCTTACTCAAAATTCACAATATACTTATTTAACTGACAGAAAAGTAATATGTATACTAACTAGAGGCAAAAGTAAGTTAAATTGCAGTGAAAACAGTTCAGTGTAATTTGTGTTTGCTGCAATCTGAGACTTTATATCACTCACATGTGTTTTCATGATAAATTCTCTCTCCCCTTTGAAATTCTGTATCATTATTATTTTTATTATACTTTATTCATAAAGTGCCAACTAATTCCGCAACGCTGTCCATGGATACAAAAGATAAAAGTACATGATGTTCTGTACCCAAAAGAGCCTCCTTACTTTCTAAGGAAGGCATCTGTCATCTTTCTGGGACTTCCAGGTTCCACCCCTTTCTTATAGAATTCCGTGAGTTCAGCACCTGTGAAGTCTGCACTAAACTTTGTCTCCAAACTAAAGAATATTTGATCATCGGGCCCATAGAAATTAATGAAGCTCTTTGAGAAACTGAAGCTGTCAATTTTTCAATTTGAGCCTAATTTGTTACACAGAAACTGTCAAAGCATAATTCAAATGTGTAAAATCACAATCCTAAATACACTACTGTATACAGAATCTATGGCCTAGATTTGGAGTTTGGCGGTAGCCGTGAAAACCAGCGTTAGAGGCTCCTAACGCTGGTTTTAGGCTACCGCCGGTATTTGGAGTCATTCAAAAAAGGGTCTAACGCTCACTTTTCAGCCGCGACTTTTCCATACCGCAGATCCCCTTACGTCAATTGCGTATCCTATCTTTTCAATGGGATCTTTCTAACTCCGGTATTTAGAGTCGTGTCTGAAGTGAGCGTTAGAAATCTAACGACAAAACTCCAGCAGCAGAAATAAGTCAGTAGTTAAGAGCTTTCTGGGCTAACGCCGGTTCATAAAGCTCTTAACTACTGTGCTCTAAAGTACACTAACACCCATAAACTACCTATGTACCCCTAAACCGAGGTCCCCCCACATCGCCGCCACTCAATTAATTTTTTTTAACCCCTAATCTGCCGACCGCCACCTACGTTATACTTATGTACCCCTAATCTGCTGCCCCTAACACCGCTGACCCCTATATTATATTTATTAAGCCCTAACCTGCCCCCCACAACGTCGCCGCCAGCTACCTACAATAATTAACCCCTAATCTGCCGACCGCAAAGCGCCGCTACTTACGTTATCCTTATGTACCCCTAATCTGCTGCCCCTAACACCGTCGACCCCTATATTATATTTATTAACCCCAAATCTGCCCCCACAACGTCGCCTCTACCTGCCTACACTTATTGACCCCTAATCTGCCGAGCGGACCGCACTGCTATTATAATAAAGTTATTAACCCCTAATCCGCCTCACTAAGCCTATAATAAATAGTATTAACCCCTAATCTGCCCTCCCTAACATCGCCGGCACCTAACTTCAAACATTAACCCCTAATCTGCTGACTGGAGCTCACCGCTATTCTAATAAATGTATTAACCCCTAAAGCTAAGTCTAACCCTAACACTAACACCCCCCTAAATTAAATATAATTTACATCTAACGAAATTAATTAACTCTTATTAAATAAATTATTCCTATTTAAAGCTAAATACTTACCTGTAAAATAAATCCTAATATAGCTACAATATAAATTATATTTATATTATAGCTATTTTAGGATTTATATTTATTTTACAGGTAACTTGGTATTTATTTTAACCAGGTACAATAGCTAAAATAGTTAAAATAATTACAAAATTACCTGTAAAATAAATCCTAACCTAAGTTACAATTAAACCTAACACTACACTATCAATAAATTAATTAAATAAAATACCTACAATTACCTACAAATAAACCTAAAACTACACTATCAATAAATTAATTAAATACAATATCTACAAATAAATACAATGAAATAAACTAACTAAAGTACAAAAAATAAAAAAGAACTAAGTTACAAAAAAAAAAATATTTACAAACATCAGAAAAATATTACAACAATTTTAAACAAATTACACCTACTCTAAGCCCCCTAATAAAATAACAAAGCCCCTCAAAATAAAAAAATGCCCTACCCTATTCTAAATTACTAAAGTTCAAAGCTCTTTTACCTTACCAGCCCTGAACAGGGCCCTTTGCGGGGCATACCCCAAAGAATTCAGCTCTTTTGCCTGTAAAAAAACACATACAATACCCCCCCAACATTTCAACCCACCACCCACATACCCCTAATCTAACCCAAACCCCCCTTAAATAAACCTAACACTAAACCCCTGAAGATCTTCCTACCTTATCTTCACCATACCAGGTTCACCGATCGATCCAGAAGAGCTCCTCCGATGTCCTGATCCAAGCCCAAGCGGGGGGCTGAAGAGGTCCATGATCCGGCTGAAGTCATCATCCAAGCGGGAGCTGAAGAGGTCCATGATCCGGCTGAAGTCTTCATCCAAGCAGGAGCTGAAGAGGTCCATGATCCGGCTGAAGTCTTCTATCAACGGCATCTTCAATCTTCTTTCTTCGGGAGCCATCATCTTCCATCCGACGCGGAACATCCTCTTCTCCCGACGCCTACTTGCCGAATGACGGTTCCTTTAAATGACGTCATCCAAGATGGCGTCCCTCGAATTTCCGATTGGCTGATAGGATTCTATCAGCCAATCGGAATTAAGGTAGGAATATTCTGATTGGCTGATGGAATCAGCCAATAGAATGCGAGCTCAATCTGATTGGCTGATTGGATCAGCCAATCGGATTGAACTTGATTCTGATTGGCTGATTCCATCAGCCAATCAGAATATTCCTACCTTAATTCCGATTGGCTGAGAGAATCCTATCAGCCAATCGGAATTTGAGGGACGCCATCTTGGATGACGTCATTTAAAGGAACCGTCATTCAGCGAGTAGGCGTCGGGAGAAGAGGATGTTCCGCGTCGGATGGAAGATGATGGCTCCCGAAGAAAGAAGATTGAAGATGCCGTTGATAGAAGACTTCAGCCGGATCATGGACCTCTTCAGCTCCCGCTTGGATGAAGACTTCAGCCGGATCATGGACCTCTTCAGCTCCCGCTTGGATGATGACTTCAGCTGGATCATGGACCTCTTCAGCCCCCCGCTTGGGTTTGGATCAGGACATCGGAGGAGCTCTTCTGGATCGATCGGTGAACCTGGTATGGTGAAGATAAGGTAGGAAGATCTTCAGGGGCTTAGTGTTAGGTTTATTTAAGGGGGGTTTGGGTTAGATTAGGGGTATGTGGGTGGTGGGTTGTAATGTTGGGGGGGGTTTTGTATGTGTTTTTTTTACAGGCAAAAGAGCTGAATTCTTTGGGGCATGCCCCGCAAAGGGCCCTGTTCAGGGCTGGTAAGGTAAAAGAGCTTTGAACTTAAGTAATTTAGAATAGGGTAGGGCATTTTTTTATTTTGGGGGGCTTTGTTATTTTATTAGGGGGCTTAGAGTAGGTGTAATTAGTTTAAAATTGTTGTAATATTTTTCTGATGTTTGTAAATATTTTTTTATTTTTTGTAACTTAGTTCTTTTTTATTTTTTGTACTTTAGTTAGTTTATTTCATTGTATTTATTTGTAGATATTGTATTTAATTAATTTATTGATAGTGTAGTGTTAGGTTTAATTGTAGGTAATTGTAGGTATTTTATTTAATTAATTTATTGATAGTGTAGTGTTAGGTTTAATTGTAACTTAGGTTAGGATTTATTTTACAGGTAATTTTGTAATTATTTTAACTATTTTAGCTATTGTACCTGGTTAAAATAAATACCAAGTTACCTGTAAAATAAATATAAATCCTAAAATAGCTATAATATAAATATAATTTATATTGTAGCTATATTAGGATTTATTTTACAGGTAAGTATTTAGCTTTAAATAGGAATAATTTATTTAATAAGAGTTCATTAATTTCGTTAGATGTAAATTATATTTAACTTAGGCGGGTGTTAGTGTTAGGGTTAGACTTAGCTTTAGGTGTTAATACATTTATTAGAATAGCGGTGAGCTCCAGTCGGCAGATTAGGGGTTAATGTTTGAAGTTAGGTGGCGGCGATGTTAGGGAGGGCAGATTAGGGGTTAATACTATTTATTATAGGGTTAGTGAGGCGGATTAGGGGTTAATAACGTTAGTATAATAGCGGTGCGGTCCGCTCGGCAGATTAGGGGTTAATAAGTGTAGGCAGGTGGAGGCGACGTTGTGGGGGGCAGATTAGGGGTTAATAAATATAATATAGGGGTCGGCAGTGTTAGGGGCAGCAGATTAGGGGTACATAGGGATAATGTAAGTAGCGGCGGTTTACGGAGCAGCAGATTAGGGGTTAAAAATAATATACAGGGGTCAGCGATAGCGGGGGCGGCAGAATAGGGGTTAATAAGTGTAAGGTTAGGGGTGTTTAGACTCGGGGTACATGTTAGGGTGTTAGGTGCAGATGTAGGAAGTGTTTCCCCATAGACAACAATGGGGCTGCGTTAGGAGCTGAACGCAGCTTTTTTGCAGGTGTTAGGTTTTTTTTCAGCTCAAACAGCCCCATTGTTTTCTATGGGGGAATCGTGCACGAGCACGTTTTTGAGGCTGGCCGCGTCCGTAAGCAACTCTGGTATCGAGAGTTGCAGTGGCGTTAAATATGCTGTACGCTCCTTTTTTGGAGCCTAACGCAGCCATTCTGTGGACTCTCAATACCAGAGTTATTTTAAAGGTGCGGCCAGAAAAAAGCCAGCGTTAGCTACACGGGTCGTTACCAACAAAACTCTAAATCTAGCCGTATATGCGTTAAAAAATAAAATAGAAAGTGCAAAGCTTAAATGTAAATAACATTTAATCTGAAGTGTAAAGTAATATAAAATACAAAGCGGTATATTTATTAATTTGTGAGCGGACATGATACAATGTAGCGTATCATGTCCTCTGCACATCAATAAATGCAGACAGCTTCCCCTGTCGGCATTTATCATTGCACCAGCAGTTCTTGTGAACTGCTTGTGCAATGCCGCCCCCTGCAGATTCACGGCCAATGGGCTGCTAGCAGGGGTGTCTTTAGACCGCTGCTTCATAACTTCTTCAGGCTCGCCGGAATCAAGGGGCATACGGAGCTTGATAAATCAGCCCCAAAGTGTTAATGCAGCAGAACTCTCATTTCATTGCATTGGGCTTGTCTCTCCTTCACATACAGAAATGTAGTGAATGTCCCTTGGAGAATTATATCAAAATCAGCCATTTTTGAGATCTCACAAGGGATCTTGCCGTCCTGGAGGATCATTTTATATCATCTCATCTGAGCAGAGAGCTTTATAGCAATGCCTAAGAGAGAAATAAAATACAATTATAGAGAAAGATTCCTCTAGGTCTGCATCAGAAGCAAGAACTACAGGAGCTTCCTATAAAATGATAGGGAACATTGTACATAGACAGTGTTGGAGTTGCTCATTGCACATGTGGGGGAGAAGTCTACATGGAAGGTACATGGAGTTAGATCATGAGTCTAACCATAAGTAATTAACAATGGCTACAAAAGTTGAATTTATGAATTTTCACTAACAATCCCCTCACTTGTGCTGTAATTGATGTATAAAAAAATAATAATTGCATACCCATCTGACAATGGGTTTGTTTTAGACTATTTTATAATAATGGAGGTCGCTAACATATTTTTTCAAAAGGTAAAAGTTTAAGAAGCTCCATAATAAATCACATGAAAATATTATTTGCTGCATCAGAAATGTCAGTGATGGACTCAAATAAGATATGATGCAGTAGTGCCAGCTAAATAAAAATAAAACCATGCATATTCTCTATTGACTTCTTATAGTCACCTTATTTTATACAGATAAAATACTCTGTATTTCAACCAATTCCATTAGGGAACAGAAAACATAGTTGCTCTGCTTTTAAAGTAATCACCACATACGTGTCAATCAGATGAAGAATGTACGTGTGTGGAATGTGGATGTTCGCCTTGTATACCAATTATCTGTTATTACTCAAAGAGCTGGGAGGAGCTGGCATCCCTAGATGCGCTGGAACGTGACAACGGCATAGCAGAGGCTCACGGATCAAGTTACAGCAGTTGTGGCTATCTTCGGAAAAGTCCCTCTTAATTATTGTGGTTTCTGGGTTGATTTCTTATTGAAATAGATATACAAGTTTTATTGTAAGAGATACCACACTTGTTACTGATTTAATTCCCTTCTCTGCAAATCACACTGTGTAATAGCTTTTGATTATTTAGGGCCAGATTAAGAGTGGTGTGCAAGTTAAAGGGGTTTATCATGGCTGTTTGTGTATGTCAAGTGTAGCGCTCCTATTACAATTTGACAGTAAACGCGAACGTGTGAGTGCAATCTCGATTTATGCTAGAACAATTACTGCGTCCTCAGAGCTCTGGTTAACTGGTTAGTGTCATAAAACACATAAAAATACATTACAAAGTACACTTACACTCATAATAACACTATCTAATAAAAATTATTTTGAAAAAAATTGCATAAAGTTACAAGGGTTCAAAGATATCAAAAAAAGGCTACAAAGGGCTTTAACCTAGAGATACATACATATAAATATCAATATATATATATATATATATATATATATATATATATATATATATATATATATATATATATATATTTATGTGTGTGTGTATGTTTATTTGTCTGTACATCAGTATTTATGTATTTATATGTGTATATATGTATTTACAGACATATATACACATATAAACACATAAATACATAAGTACACATATGCAATATTCATATTTAATAAAGTGTTATATTGTGTATTTACTGTAAATATTTCACATTCCAATGTTCTGCACATAGCAGATTATGTTTTATAGATATTCCTATATATATCTGTATATATCTATACCTATATATAGTCATATATATATATATATATATATATATATATATATATATTTATATATATATATAGATATATATTGTATCAAAATACCATCAGATCTATGTAGAAAAATTTATTTATGAATAAATAGAACATATTTTTCTATGTGATGAACATTGGAATGTGAAATATTCATATTTTCCTGTTAGGTTAGCGCACTTGAGAATATGCTTTGGCCAAGAGTAGGGTATTAGGGTTTTTTCCACTGTTTTTGCTCCATTGACTTCTATTGGGGAATACGCTGCATCCAGGTGACCGAAGGTGTATTCTTTCACCACCCTGCCATTTTCGGAATCCACCGGGATGCAGCAAAGGCAAACGGAGCATTACAAAAAAAACATCCGCAATAAGTATTAAAAAAAAATCCTAACCGTCCGCAATAAACAAAAAAACTAACCGTCCGAATAAGTAATAAAAAAAAAAACTAACAGCCTGCATGAAGTATTAAGGAAAAAAAAATACCCAATAAAATTATTAACCCCTAAATCTGCCAACCCCCACAATGCAAAAAACTAATTTAATGACTAAGCCCCTTAACTTAACACCCCTAAATTAACCCCTTAGTTACATAAAAAAAATACTACATTACAATTAAAATTAAATTTAAAAAAATTACATTGCATTAATCTAAAATGATAGAAAATAAAAAAGGATAACATTACAAAAAATAATAAACAACACTATCCAAAATAAAAAAAATTAAACCTAATCCCTATGAAAATAAAAAAGACCCCCCAAAATAAAAACACCCCCTAATCTAAGAATAAACTACCAATGGCCCTTAAAATGGCTTTTTGTAGGGCATTGCCCTACAGAAATCAGCTCTTTTACATTCAAAATAAAACAGTCCCCCCTAACAGTAAAACCCCCCACTCACCAAACCTCCCAAAATAAAAATTGCCCATTTTCATTCAGCACTTTTGCAAATTGCCCAATAAACCATAATCTAAAACAACAAACCCGCCCTCTCCCCCCAAAAAAAACAACTAACACTAAAGTCCCAAATAGGTACTCACGGTTTCAAAAGTCCAGCGGAGAAGGCCTTTTTCCAGGCGGGTCCATCATCTTCATCCACAGTGAAGGTAGCACGGATCGGAGGTCCGGAACGGTCTTCCCAGATGTGGCAATCCTTGGCGGCGTTCATCGCTGTATCATTTGGTCTGAACTTTGGCTGCCACACAGAAACTTTTGTTAGCCTCCTTGATGTTCTGGCTTATCTTCATAAACAGGGTCAAAAGCAGGTTTACCCAATAGTTAATTTCTCTGAGCTAAGCTGCAAAGGCAATAATAACCTTCTAGGGAAATTACTAAAAATGACCACTCAAATGTTTCAAACACTGGAGCCATACTTTTTGTACCCTAAACCATGGCTCTGCTATGATGATAGGCAAGGTTTTATAATCTCCACTGGACTTGAATTATGCATGATGCATAACCAAACCCTGCATCCATACCATGCTACATCTGAAATTAGAAGAATATACCATTTCAAAGAACAAGGAGTAAGAGATAGTATGTATCTGTGTGGCCTAAAGAAAATGTTGTATGACGTATTCTCCTCAAAAAGTGTACATGAAAATGTGAATATTTCCTATTGCAAAAATGTTTTGTTAACGGAATATGCTCTATTTATTTCGAAATAAATATTTCTCTATATATGTGAAGATTTTTGGACTAATATATCTATTTATAGCGAGTTATGTATATGAATATATATATATGTCTAGATATCTCGAGATCTATATGTGAATATCTCTTTGAAAATTCAGATATGGTTTAATGTGCATAAAATTGAATTGTGAAATCTTTTCATTATCTCCATAGTTAAACATATCTCAATAAATTCATGTTTCTATATGTATGTGTATGTATGTCAATGTAAAATCCCTTTGTCTGCTTTTTTTTTCTAACACCCGAGATCTTCTATCTTTGAGTCCTTACAACGTTTGTGTGCAATAGTTTTTTTTAAATAATTTTTAATAGACAGTGTTAATATGAGTGTAACTGTACTTTTATGTTGCTGAAAACTGTTAACTTCAGCTCTTCAAGCGTGGAGAGGGTTGTTGCATAAAAGGCACGATTTTTCAAGACATTTAGGGGCCCATTTATCAAGCTCCGAATGGAGCTTGAAGGGCCATGTTTCTGGCAAGTCTTCAGACTCGCCAGAAACACCAGTTATGAAGCAGCAGTCTAAAGACCGCTGCTCCATAACCCTGTTCGCCTGCTCTGAGGCGCACAGGAATCGCCGGAAATCAACCCGATCAAGTACGATCGGGTTGATTGACACCTCCCTGCTGGCAACTGATTGGCCGCGAGTCAGCAGGTGGCGGTGTTGCACCAGCAGCTCTTGTGAGCTGTTGGTGCAATGTTAAATGCGGAGAGCGTATTGCTCTCCGCATTCAGCGAGGTCTTGCGGACCTGATCCACACTGTCGGATCAGGTCCGCAAGACCTTTGATGAATAGGCCCCTTAATATCAGGGCACTGAAAATTGCTTGCGAAAAGACCATATCATACCGTGCGACTTGTAATCTTGCCAACTACGTATAATAGCACATAAACACAAATTCGCACATAGATATTCACACTATCTCCCACACAAACTCTGTCACACACACTCACACTCGTACAACTAACACAAGCTAGTCCCAATCCAGCTAAATGACCAGTAACAGCTGGTCTTTTCACTAATTGGAAACTAGCTGACATTTTGACATATTGGAGTCGGCAGGGAAATGTAGGAACCAGCTAAACTTTGAAATTTGTATGTCCAGGCTTAAGTAAACAGGAGACCCTGACACACAGTTTCAAACCGTGATTGTCTTGGTCAGGTGGCAACCCTGGTATTACACTGTAGAATTGTCCCCATGCAAATTATTTTGGGGGGCATGCCGTAAAGTATACTCAAAAAGGTAAATAATTGTCCATGCTCTTCTGAAGCATTGGAGTAGAGCTCAGACAGCTACTTTATAAATGAATTAACTTTATCTAGCCAACAAAAATGGCTTTAAAGTTGAACAGCCAATAGGTTGTAAGTAGCTCTCATCCTTTTGGCTGATTTGAAATTTTCAGCCAATAGGATTGCAAGGTACCCTAATATAAAAGGGGTACCTTGCATTCAATCTTCAGTGTGCGGCGAGCAATCTCATGAAGATGACCTCCACGTCAGATGACGTGCCTATTCCCAACACAATAGGTCCTCTGGGGGCTGAGTGATGTTCTTATGGACTTTTGGGAGGTGCTAAAAGCATGCAATTTTTGGGTATATTTAATAAATAAAGTTAAAACTCATTTTGATCCAAAATGCCCTCACTCTTGTTTTGATACTATAATTAAATCCCATAGTTCTTTATTCTTTTAGTATAAGTTTTATGAAGTATATTATGTTGTAATATGTGTTAGAACTTGTTTTACTTTCTCTACTAAGTTAGCTTAGTTTGTAAGTAAATAGTATAAGTGGGTGAAGCAAGTGCCAAAAAAGCTGGGTGAGTATTATAAAATATCACAATTTTATTATACACGATAGTAATAAAAATAGAAATTAAATAAAGCTAAAATTCATGGATCCATGAGTAACATAATAAGAATATCGACAAAAAATACATATACTTAAAAATGGTGGACATAAATATATAAAAACAACAATCTTCACATATGAATGGAGAGGAAAGTGGCTTGTGCAAATGTTATTGATGAAAAAATGTCCCAATTGAGGAGTTGGGGTATTGATCGTCCCAATGAAATTGTCCCAATAGAATATATCCAATGAGAGTGTTCAGTGAGATAAAAAGAAAATATGTGATGATTTGAAAAATATAAATATTAAAAGTACTTCAATATGAAAATAGAGGAAAAAAGTGAAAAAAAAAATCCTCAAAAAATCCAGATGCAAAAGTAAAAAATCAAATAAAAATATGAAAAATATGAAAAATAGTGAAAAATTTAAAAAGATAATAATATTAATGTGGGAGTGAAGTGAGGGTGGTGAACTTCTACTATCTTCTGTTAGTGAAATCCCATCAGTGGGTGTAAGGAGTCACCTGAATGATCCTGTGGAACAAAAAGGACAATACTGCAGACACCCTCTCCTGTCAACACCGGTACCGCATATTAAGGTCAGTAGTTAAGAGTTTTACACTACAACGCCGTAGCATAAAACTCTTAACTAAAGTGCTAAAAAGTACACTAACACCCATAAACTACCTATTAACCACTAAACCAAGACCCCCTCCACATTGCAAACAGTTAAAAAAAACTAACTAACCCCTAATCTGCCGAACAGGACATCGCCGCCACTATAATAAATATATTAACCCCTAAACCACCACACTCCAGCCTCGCAAACACTAGTAAAATATTATTAACCCCTAATCTTCCGTCCCTAACATCGCTGACACCTACCTACATTTATTAACCCCTAATCTGCCGCCCCCAACGTTGCCACCACTATATTAAAGTTATTAACCCCTAAATCTAAGTCTAACACTAACCCTAACCCCCCCAACTTAAATATAATTTAAATAAATATAAATAAAATTCCTATCATTAACTAAATTATTCCTATTTAAAACTAAATACTTACCTAGAAAATAAACCCTAAGCTAGCTACAATATAACTATTAATTACATTGTATCTAGCTTAGGGTTTATTTTTATTTTACAGGCAAGTTTGTATTTATTTTAACTAGGTAGAATAGTTATTAAATAGTTATTAACTATTTTATAAACTACCTAGCTAAAATAAAGACAAAAGTACCTGTAAAATAAAACCTAACCTAAGTTGCAATTACACCTAACACTACCACTATAATTAAATTAATTCCCTAAATTAAATACAATTATCTAAAGTACAAAAAAACCCCCCACTAAAAACAAACAATAAATTACAGAAAATAATAAACAAATTGCAAGATTGTTAAACTAATTACACCTAATCTAATCCCCCTAACAAAATAAAAAAAAGCCCTACCCTACACTAAATTACAAATAGCCCTTAAATTGGCCTTTTTGCGGGGCGTTGCCACAAATCCCCCCCAACATTAAAACCCACCACCCACACAACCAACCCTACTCTAAAACTATTTAATAAACTACCTAGCTAAAATAAAGACAAAAGTACCTGTAAAATAAAACCTAACCTAAGTTACAATTACACCTAACACTACCACTATAATTAAATTAATTCCCTAAATTAAATACAATTATCTAAAGTACAAAAACAAACAAACACTAAATGCAAGAAAATAATAAACAAATTACAAGATTTTAAACTAATTACACCTACTCTAATCCCCCTAATAAAATAAAAAAGCCCCCTTAAAATAAAAAAAAATCCCTGCCCTACACTAAATTACAAATAGCCCTTAAAAGGGCCTTTTGCGGGGCATTGCCCCAAAGTTTTCAGCTCTTTTACCTGTAAAAAAGTACAAATTCCCCCCAACATTTAAACCCACCACCCACACAACCAACCCTACTCTAAAACCCACCCAATCCCCCCTTAAAAAAACTAACACTAACCCCCTGAAGATCACCCTACCGGAAGATGTCTTCACCCAACCGGGCAGAAGTGGTCCTCCAGACAGCAGAAGTCTTCATCCAAGCTGGGCAGAAGTGGTCCTCCAGACGGGCAGAAGTCTTCATCTAGACGGCATCTTCTATCTTCATCCATTTTCAAGACATCCGCCGCGGAGTCAATCAGCCAATCGGAATTAAGGTAGAAAAAATCCTATTGGCTGATGCAATCAGCCAATAGGATTGAGCTGGCATTCTATTGGCTGATTGGAAAAGCCAATAGAATGCCATCTCAATCCTATTGGCTGATTGGATCAACCAAAAGGATTGAAGTTCAATCCTATTGGCTGATTGCATCAGCCAATAGGATTTTTCCTACCTTAATTCCAATTGGCTGATAGAATTCTATCAGCCAATCAGAATTGAAGGGACGCCATCTTGGATGACGTAATTTAAAGGAACCTTCATACAGTCATAGCCGTGGAAAGAAGAGGATGCTCCACGTCGGATGTCTTGAAGATGGACCCGCTCCGCGCCGGATAGATGAAGATAGAAGATGCCGTTTGGATGAAGACTTCTGCCCGTCTGGAGGACCACTTCTGCCCGGCTTGGATGAAGACTTCTGCCCGTCTGGAGGACCACTTCTGCCCGGTTGGGTGAAGACGTCTCCTGGTAGGGTGATCTTCAGGGGGTTAGTGTTTGTTTTTTTAAGGGGGGATTGGGTGGGTTTTAGAGTAGGGTTGGTTGTGTGGGTGGTGGGTTTTAATGTTTGGGGGGGATTTGTACTTTTTTTACAGGTAAAAGAGCTGATAACTTTGGGGCAATGCCCTGCAAAAGGCCCTTTTAAGGGCTATTTGTAATTTAGTGTAGGGCAGGGATTTTTTTTATTTTAAGGGGGCTTTTTTATTTTGTTAGGGGGATTAGAGTAGGTGTAATTAGTTTAAAATCTTGTAATTTGTTTATTATTTTCTGTAATTTAGTGTTTGTTTGTTTTTGTACTTTAGATAATTGTATTTAATTTAGGGAATTAATTTAATTATAGTGGTAGTGTTAGGTGTAATTGTAACTTAGGTTAAGTTTTATTTTACAGGTACTTTTGTCTTTATTTTAGCTAGGTAGTTTATTAAATAGTTAATAACTATTTAATAACTATTCTACCTAGTTAAAATAAATACAAACTTGCCAGTAAAATAAAAATAAACCCTAAGCTAGATACAATGGCCTCTAGTTATCAATGTCTGTTGGACCTGATACGACAGTGCGGATCAGGTCCGACAGATATCGCTGAATACGGCGAGCAATACGCTTGCCGTATTCAGCATTGCACCAGCAGCTCACAAGAGCTGCTGGTGCAATACCGCCCCCTGCAGACTCGCGACCAATCGGCCGCCAGCAGGGGTTGTCAATCAACCCGATCGTACTTGATCGGGTTGATTTCCGGCGATGTCTGTCCACCTGCTCAGAGCAGGCAGACAGGTTATGGAGCAGCGGTCTTTGTGGCACTGCTTCATAACATAACTGCTGTCAGGGCATCAAGCTCCATTCGGAGCTTGATACATATGCCCCTATGTAACTATTAGTTATATTGTAGCTAGCTTAGGGTTTATTTTACAGGTAAGTATTTAGTTTTAAATAGGAATAATTTAGTTAATGATATGAATTTAATTTAGATTTATTTAAATTATATTTAAGTTAGGGGGTGTTAGGGTTAGACTTAGGTTTAGGGGTTAATAACTTTAATATAGTGGCGGCGACGTTGGGGGCAGCAGATTAGGGGTTAATAAGTGTAGGTAGGTTGCGGCGACATTGGGGGCGGTAGATTAGGGGTTAATAAATATAATGTAGGTGTCTGCGATGTTGGGGGCAGCAGATTAGGGGTTCATAAGTGTTCTGTCTATTATATGGCTATTATGTTGATGACATCTGGTGGTTTTATATTGTAATTACAGTTTAGTTCCTCTCAAGAATGAATCAGGAAGTGTCTTGCCCTTTGTTAATAAAGTTCTCAATTGTCAATGAAAAGTTTTTACTTTCAGTTTCACTGCAGCCATCTTAGCTTCAAGAAGCATATTAAACCAGCTCTTCATATTTGCCTCTAGATATACATATGCCTGTAAGTTATTTATTGTTTGCTAAGAGTTCATTGTACATTTGAATTGCATTGTTATTTTGCTGTAAGGTTTAAATGTGAGCTCCATGTATCGTTGTATGTATTGAAAGTACCACGTGTAAGTACATATTGTAATTTCTATTTATCTGATTGTATTGCAGTTTTACAACCAAAAAGAATAACTCAGAAGTAAAATCAGTTTGGAATAAACACAAAGCTATTTCTGTCTATTTTGTTAACTAGCTGTCTAGCTATCAATAGTAAGGACAGTATAGTAAAAAGGCAAGCTATATCAAGGGAAGATACAGGAGCTGCATTGTAAAGTGAGAAGCAATAACAAGCAAGACACAAAGGCTGCATTTTAAAGTAAAAAGCAGTAAATAACAAGCAAACATACAAGATCTGCAATTTAAAGTGAAAGGCAGTAAAAATAACTTGCACAAGAACTGCATTTAAAATATTGTGCTACTTTAACCTGATCACTATGAACCAAGATAAGAGTGTTGATATGACGCAGCAAACTTTAGAGACCAGATCCTATGCCTCTGGCTCTAAATATTCCATGCGCTCCTGCAGATCATCAGCCAGTTCTGCAGGACTCAAAGCCCGTGCTAAAGCGCAAGCAGCTCAGGTACAAGTTTCTTATGCTGAAAAAGAAGCAGACATGATAAAGCAGAAAGCAGCACTAGAAGCAGAGGCAGCTAGGCGCAAAGCAGATATGGAAGCAGAGACAGCAAGGTGTGAAGCTGAAACAGCGCAACGCAAGGCAGAGTTAGAAGCTAATATGCATGTGCTAAAGATTCAAAGGGTAGCAGTTGCAGCATCTGCAGAAGCAGCAGTCTATGAAGCAGCAGCTGAACTAGAAGAGGAACCACTTCAAGGTTTTGCAGAAATAACTACCCATGATTCAGTACAAAGGACTCGTGAGTATGTACAGAACCATGCTCTGGACCAAGATAAAACAGAGCATGCTCCTATCCAACCTATGACCAGCATAATACCACAGTTTCCTGACTCAAAATATTTACAGTTCACTCCAAGTATACCTGACTTGCAACCTACTTCCCAGACTGACACTGAAAATGTCTCAACACCAACGCTGATCCACAACATCCATCACATTATATGGACTCTCACATATCCCCTCTCAGAAATAGTACATTAGGAACTTCAGAGCCTACTGATCTAGCAAAGCAGCTAATTCGTCGAGAGTTAGTGAGTACAGGGCTACTGACATTTGATGATCGACCAGAGAACTACTGGGCATGGAAGACATCATTCCAAGGTGTCACCAGAGATCTTAATCTTACAGCCAGAGAAGAGCTAGATCTTTTGACTAAGTGGCTTGGACCAGAGTCATCTCAACAGGCTAAGAGAATCAGGTCAGTGCATGTTCAGAACCCAATTGATGGAGTTAAAATGGTATGGCAGAGGCTAGAAGAATGTTATGGCAGCCCTGAAGCTATTGAGAATGCACTGTTAAAGAAACTAGAAAATTTCCCCAAAATCTCAAACAAAGACAACATAAAGTTAAGAGAACTTGGTGACATGTTGTTGGAGGTGAATGCAGCTAAAGCAGGAGGCTATTTGCCAGGACTGGCATACATAGACACAGCTCGTGGCATCAAACCAATTATTGAAAAACTGCCATATAGCCTACAAGAAAAGTGGATTTTTCAAGGTTCCAAGTACAAAGAAGACCATCATGTCTCCTTTCCACCATTCAGTTTCTTCACAAGATTTATTGTCAATCAAGCAAAGACCAGAAATGATCCAAGCTTCATATTCTCAACATGCAGCAACCAAGTTCCAGTAAATACAAAGAAGACAGGAACAAGGTACAGTAATAGACCAACAGTGTCAGTAAGAAAGACAGAAGTGACAGCTACTAATGCAACTCCACAAGTGAACAGCCCTGCAAGGAAATCCATGGAATCAGACAGTCCATGTCCAATTCATAATAAACCACACCCACTGTCATAGTGTCGTGGGTTCAGAAACAAGCACATTGATGAATGTAAAGCTTACCTGAAGGAGAATTCTATCTGCTTTAGATGTTGTGCATCCACCAGACACATTGCCAAAGACTGCAAAAATAACATAAGATGCAGAGAATGCAACAGTGACCAACATACTTCAGTTTTGCATCCAGGTCCAGCTCCCTGGGTAGTAGAGACTCCTTTATCTAAGGGAGAGCAAGGTGGGGAGCAAGAGGAAGCTACTCTACCCACTGTCATATCCAAGTGTACTGAGGTATGCGGGAAAGGGACAAGGCCCAGATCATGTTCCAAGATTTTTTTAGTGACTGTATATCCCTCTAATAAACCTGACTGTTCTGTAAAGATGTATGCAGTGTTAGATGATCAAAGTAATCGTTCATTAGCCAAATCAGAGTTTTTTGATGTGTTTAACATTAGTGGTGAAACATTTTCCTAAGAACATGCTCAGGCATTACAGAGAAAACAGGGCGTAGGGTATCCAACTTCACTGTTCAATCTACTGATGGAAAAACACACATAAAACTACCCACACTCATTGAATGTGACATGATACCTGATGACAGGTCAGAAATTCCAACACCTGAGATTACACAGCATTTCCCTCATCTGAAATCCTTAACAGACAAGATCCCAGCACTTGACCCTAATGCACAAATACTTCTCTTGTTAGGAAGAGATATTCTGAAGGTGCACAAAGTACGTGAGCAGATTAATGGGCCTCACAATAGTCCTTATGCACAACATTTAGATTTAGGTTGGGTCATAGTTGGGGAAGTGTGCTTAGGAGGAGCTCATAGACCAGCAGACGTGAACTCTTTCAAGACAAATGTGCTGCCTAGTGGACGCACTTCCCTGTTCAGCCCATGCACTAGCTATATACAGGTAAAAGAGACTTTTAATGCTTGTAAACAACAGCCATACACCCCCTCGTGTTATTTAGGAACTGCAACTCACATTGTGGACAGTTTAGATGATAAATGTGTTTGTTACTACTCCAAACAATGACAAACCTGCTATGTCTATTCAAGATAGTATGTTCCTTGATGTAGTTGAAAAAGAAATGTTTATTGATGAAGCAAATTACTGGGTAGCACCCCTACCATTTCGCTCACCTCGTCTTCAACTACCAAACAACATAGAGCAAGCCCAGAAAAGACTCCTTGCTCTACAGCGTTCCTTTGTGGAAAAAACCTGAAATGAAGGAACATTTTGTTAACTTTTTGCAAAAGATCTTTGACCATGACCAAGCAGAACCTGCCCCACCATTGGAACCAGGTGAGGAGTGTTGGTACCTACCAATCTTTGGTGTCTACCACCCTCAGAAGCCAGGACAGATCAGGGTAGTTTTTGACTCAAGTGCGCAGTTTGAAGGCATCTCACTGAATGACACACTCCTCAGTGGGTCTGATTTAAATAATACACTACTAGATGTCCTTTTACGTTTCTGCAAAGAGCAAGTTGCAATTACCACTGATGTACAACAAATGTTTTACTGTTTCATGGTTAGAGAAGATCACCGTAACTATTTGAGATTTCTTTGGTTTTGCGACAATGACCTTAACAAAGAAATTACAGAGTTCAGGATGAAGGTACATGTCTTTGGAAACAGCCCTTCTCCAGCCATAGACATTTATGGTCTAAGACAAATAGCAAAGCAAGGGAAGAGTGAGTATGGTGAAGATGCAGAACAGTTTATCTTGAGGAATTTCTATGTAGATGATGGACTTGCATCTGTGCCTACTGAAGCTGAAGCAGTCAGTCTCCTGCAGAGAGCTAAGGACATGGATCAAATCTCAACCTACACAAAGTGGCATCCAACAGAAGTCCAGTAATGGAAGCATTTCCTGCAGATGACAGAGCTAAAGATCTAAAGGACCTTGTTTTTGGTGTCGATCCTCTACCCCTCCAAAGGAGCTTAGGAGTAAGTTGGAACTTACAGACCGACAGTTTCACCTTTCAAGTGTCTAAAGAGGTAAAACCTTTCACACAGAGAGGTGTCCTGGCTACAGTAAACAGTCTTTATGACCCACTTGGGTTTGCATCTCCAATCACTATGCAAGATAAATCTTTAGTCAGAGAACTCTCAACAGACCAATGTGACTGGGATTCCCCACTCTTACCAGATAGAGAAGCTCAATGGAGAGAATGGACAGAAGACTTGATCCATCTTGAAGATCTCAGTATTCCAAGACTCTATGTGCCAGTGTCACTATCGTCCACAGTGAGAAAGGAGGTATGTGTTTTTTCTGATGCTTCTACTGTAGTGATAGCAGCTGTGGCATATCTCAGAGTCATAGACAGTAGTGGTCAGTGTCATGTAGGCTTTATTATGGGCAAATCTAAACTAGCTCCAAGACCAGCCCATACAGTGCCACATCTAGTATTATGTGCATCTGTTTTGTCAGTTGAGCTAGCTGAACTTATTACTGAAGAAATGGACATTGAACTTTACGCCGTTAAATATTACACTGATAGCAAAATTGTGTTAGGTTATATTCACAATACTTGTAGAAGATTTCATGTATATGTCTCAAACAGAATAATTTGTATTAGAAAATCTACTAATCCAGATTAGTGGCATTATATTAACACCAGTCAGAATCCAGCAGATCATGGTACAAGACCAATTCAGGCAGCTCACCTAAAACATACCAATTGGTTCTCAGGCCCAGATTTCTTACATCAGGCAGATACAAGTGATCAATCTGAAGCTAAAGTATTTGACCTCATTGAACCAGATTCTGACAGTGAGATCAGATCTAAAGTGACAGCTTTAATAACTGAAGTGTATGAACGCCAGTTAGACTCACATAGATTTCTCAGATTCTCAAAGTGAAAGTCCCTTGTGCGAGGTATAGCAACACTTATTCACATTGCCAAGTCATTTTCCAGCAGCACGCAAAAGGAGTCATGTACAGGCTGGCATTGCTGCAAAGGGTTATGCCATTCATTAGATTTCTTGCAAGCTGAAACAGTGACTATCAAATGTATGCAAACATGGAAATATAGAAAATGGAAAGAGAAACAAAACGTTCAAGAAGGAGATCTTGTATTGTTGAAAGACTCTCAAGTAAAGCGCAATGGATGGACAATGGGTCTTATTGTAAAAGCCATTCCTAGCAGCCATCTTAGCTTCAAGAAGCATATAAAACCAGCTCTTCATATTTGCCTGTATATATAAATATGCCTGTAAGTTATTTATTGATTGCTAAGAGTTCATTGTACATTTGAATTGCATTGTTATTTTGCTGTAAGGTTTAAATGTGAGCTCCATGTATCGTTGTATATATTGAAAGCACCACGTGTAAGTACATATTGTAATTTCTATTTATCTGATTGTATTGCAGTTTTACAACCAAAAAGAATAACTATTCAGAAGTAAAATCAGTTTGGAATAAACACAAAGCTATTTCTGTTTATTTTGTTAACTAGCTGTCTAGCTATCAGTAGTGAGGACAGTATAATAAGTATAATGTAGGTAGCGGCGGTGTGTCCAAAGTGGCAGATTCGGGGTTAATCAATATAATGTAGGTGTTGGCGATGTCGGGGGTGGCAGATTAGGGGTTAATAAGTGTAAGATTAGGGGTGTTTAAACTCGGGGTTCATGTTAGGGTGTTAGGTGTAGACATAAATGTATTTTCCCCATAGGAATCAATGGGGCTGCGTTAGGAGCTTTACGCTGCTTTTTTGCAGGTGTTAGGTTTTTTTTCAGCCGGATCTCCCCCATTTATTCTTATGGGGAAATCGTGCATGAGTACGTTCAGCCAGCTCACCGCTAACGTAAGCAGCGCTGGTATTGATGTCAGATGTGGAGCAAAATTTTGCTCTACGATCACTTTTTTGCGGTTAACGCCGGGTTTGTAAAAACCCGTAATACCAGTGCTGTCTGTAAGTGAGCAGTGAGCATAAACTGCTTGTTAGCACCGCATAGCCTCTAATGCAAAACTCGTAATCTAGGTGCTTGTTAGGGTATCAGAAAATTGCTTACCAGTTAAATGTCGACACGTTTCAGCCTGATAACAGGACTTTTTCAAGACTATAAAACTCTGTAAGCAATTATGACTTATATGGGGTAAGTAGTCCAATCATTAGTGGGTGTTTGGGCACCAAAATTGGTTCCTTGAGGACTGACCACTTCCTGTATGATGTATTGTGGGTATGGGCATGGGGTACATATATTTTTTAGAATATCATTTATAAATTGAGATTTAGTCTTATTTACCAATGTTTACAATCAAAATTAGTGTCACAAATGTGTCTATGAGTATAAATAAATTTTGTTGGTATTTAGTTGGTTCAAGTTTCTTTGCCGTTTTTCTGTGTGTATAATGGTGGTGGCCTGATGATGTCATATCTGGTTTCAGATGTGACGTCATTTCCGGGATGTCATATCCAGTTTCGGTTTAACCGGATGTTTTGATGCGACTAGTGAAATCGGCTCTATTAGATTCCAGTATTTACTGGACCTGATTTCAAACGCATGCAATTGTGTTATCAAATTGGCAGAGAGGTCTTGTTAGCATGTTAACTCCATTAGGTAAACACGCCAGACAAATATAAATTTAGTGAATGGAACCGTTAAGTGATGGATGGGACATACTAGATACTGATAAATAAATAAAGTCAAATTCGTAAAAGTTAGAGAATCATAAAGATTAGCCATCCAAAAAAATAGACATTAAGATTGGTCAATAAATATAAGACTTAAAATACATAAACTTTAAAGCATATAATTAAAAAAATAATAAAAAGAGTAACGTAGTGCACTTATTAGGTAACCTAGTATATTAGCAGCACCAGGTGGAGAAAAAAATAATTTTTTGGGATGGACAACGATATACATATTTAGAGGATAAATAATAGTACAGTTCTATAACCTGAGTATGGATAAGGGTATACGTATGATTTATATATATATATATATATATATATATATATATATATATATACATAGCATGTGAAGCAATGCAAAAATATTGAATCTATGATGAAATAGTGAATATATGAGGAATATATGATGAATATATGTTGAATATATAAATTGCGTTATATATAATGGTGTTCAGACTTCTCAAATTAGAGCACATATTAGCACACATCATTTAGAAGGGACATTAACCGTTAATGGGAATGGTATTGAGGATGTGAATGGGTGCCTAAACCAGATTTGTAATTGATGTAAAGAGAATTATTAAAACATTGTTAAAATACTTGTAGAGAATATTTTTTAAAATGTTATATATATGTGGGGTGGAGGAATGTTTCACCTCAAATAACCCCAAAAAAACTTCATCATCTTTATGTGTGGGGATCACAGTGAATTATGTGGGCTACCCCTTAACTGCTAGCCACAGAAAGGGGTCTTACAGGGCAGCCTAAAGTGGAATTATCAATCATAGTAAGTCATAATGAAGAAAAGTTAGGAGCAATAGTATGGTATGCCTCCATGTGAATACATCTATAGGTTGCTTAAAAACCCTTTGAGTGCTAAGCACTTTTCCACCTGGGTGCTAAGGTGATTTTTTTTTAACTTTTGTATTTTTTTTCCAGATCCCCAAGACTTACACTGTTGGAAAGGTTAGGTGATTACTTTTCCAACGGTGGGTCTTGGGGGTCTGTAGATGCCTGAGATACAGGCGTCTAAGCACCATGCCCCCTTTCCCTATACTTTGTATTGTACATTTTTGATAAAGTTGTGCGGTGACATCATCACGTCATTGCATGTGACGTCACCATGCAAAACGTGAAGCCCCGGTGATGCCTGTCACTATGCAGGCCCAATTGTGGGGGTAGTAGTTGGTGGGAGCCCCCAGATCTCCCTCAAGCTAGGGAAGTGCTAGCGACAGCTCTGAGCCGTCGTTAGCACCAGAGTGGAAAACTCTGTGACGGCTCAGAGCCATCGTTAGCACTCATGGGGTTAAACTAGTAATAAATAGTCTGAGTCTCCTCTATCTTAGTAACTATCATATATACTTAGCCTCCCCTGTAGTGCGTTCTTTCATGTGGAACTTGCTATTCGGTGTCATCTGAGTTATGGTTGTCTTTTGTGATCTAGTTATCAATTCATTATGGAATCTAACTTGTAGATTATAATTAATTATTGTGTAATGTTCACAATGATTTGTGTCAATGCTATGGGTCCTGTAATAATTGTTGTTTTTCCGTCTGACTTATTGGGTTTGTCCACTAGAACACCATGAGGACTAGTGTAAGAATACATGTGATCATCTAGGAGTCTAATTCTAGTTTTATTATGGATGTATCTAGTGCCTCTTTAATTGCAAAAGATGTAGTATATCTTCTTTGTTATTTAATCCTTTCGGATATAGGCAGTCTAATGTGAATGTCCATTTCGATTCATTGAAGAGTAGTTTATGTTCGTAATTGCCTCCTCTCCAATTTCTGTTAACTCTTTGAATCCCAAAAATGTTAAGTCTTTGACGTTCCCGCCAAGTTTTATTGTAAAGTGTTTGTATAGCGGGGTGTCTATATTCTTTTTTTCAATGCATAATATGTGCTCTCTGATCCTGTCTTTTAAGATTCTTGATGTCTGTCCCACATACTGTAAACCACACGGGCATTGGATTAGGTAAATGACACCTCTGTCATGACATCTTATCAAATAGGGGATATTGTGTTTTTCTTGTGATGTGAGAAGAAGTGGTTGGTCTTCCAGCCATTTTACATGCCTTACAGCTTGGACAGGGGTAGAATCCTCTAATTTCTTTGCCCTGGAAGTTTACCGTATTCTGTCTCTTCTGTTTAGGGATGCTTGGGGCTAGCCTATTTCTCAGGTTATTAGTTTTCCTGTATATGAACTTCGGGTGGGGAGTTAGTTTTTCTCCAATTGTGTCGTCTTCTTTTAGTAATGGCCAATGTCACTTGAATATCTTTTCTATAATGTGTTTATTCGCACAATATTCAGTGATCATTGGAACATCAATAATATCATCTTCAGACTGTCTAGCCAGCTTGTTCTTATATTTTATAAGCTCTTTTTGGTCAACCTTTCTGACTTCTTCGATCTTCCCATCTAGGATTTCCTCTTTGTATCCTCTATTTAAGAATCGTTGTTTTAAAATGCTGGCTTGTGCATCCCATTTTGCTGGGTTGGAGCAGTTTTTCTTCACCCTCAATAGTTGACCTTTTGGGATATTAGCTTTCCCGGTGGCATGATGGCAGCTTAGGCTGTGAATGAAGTTATTACAATCGACCTCCTTGAAGAAGGTCGATGTTTCTATTTGCCCATTTATGATTTCTATTTTTAGATCCAGAAAGTTCATCTTATTGCTACTATATTCATAGGTGAATTGTAGATTCATCATGTTCGTGTTCATCAAATCAATGGTATATTTTAGGTCTTCAAATGTGCCTTTCCAGATTAAAAAGATATTGTCAATGTACCTTACATATAGTACCAGGTCCGTGCTAGCTGGACAGGAGTCCCAAAATATTTGCTCCCATTTGCCCATTTGCTAACCTGGTCCCCATTGCCATCCCACATAATTGCTGGTAAACGTGTTGACATTCCTAAAATAGTTGTTGGTTAAAATAAAGGTTATGCTATCAAGGATGAAAGTGCGTTGTGCTTCAGTTACAGATGGATCTTTCTTGAGGAAGTTCACCGCTTCGATAGGGGAATGTTGATATATATTTATATATATATATATATATATATAGCAACGTTACGTCACATGTTGCCATTATGAATTTATCATCCCACACCATTTTGTCTAGAATGATTAGCACTTGCATAGAATCTCTTAAAGGGACAGTCTACACCAGAATTTTTATTTTTTTTAAAGATAGTTAATCCCTTTATTACCCATTCCCCAGTTTTGCATAACCAACACAGTTATAATAATATACTTTTAACCTCTGTGATTATCTTGTATCTAAGCCTCTGCAAACTGCCCCTTTATTTCAGTTCTTTTGACAGACTTGCAGTCTAGCCAATCAGTGCCTGCTCCCAGATAACTTCACGTACACGAGCACAGTGTTATCTATATGATAACTAACACCCTCTAGTGGTGAAAAACTGTTAAAACGCATTCTGAAAAGAGGTGGCCTTCAAGGTCTAAGAAATTTGCATATGAACCTCCTAGGTTAAGCTTTCAACTAAGAATACCAAGAGAACAAAGCAAAATTGGTGATAAAAGTAGACTGGAAAATTGTTTAAAATTACATGCTCTATCTGAATCATGAAAATTTATTTTGGCCTAGACTGTCCCTTTAAATATGACGGGAGGGTGGTGGAGTTTGAAGCCACACTAAGATGGAGCTGTAACTCAATAGCTCCACAACACACTGCTTAAAATCAATATTATAGAGAGCAAAGGAACCCTTAAAAACAGGTGAGACTGTCACTGAAGATGCGGTGATCTTACATCAGGCAGACTGACAGCTGATCTAGGTGCTAACGGGACATACGAAGTCTGAATACAATTGAAGCGCTGAAGTGCCAGCTGCCATCTTGGCCACGAGGCGCAACTCCCGACATGTAGCAGAAACTTTCAGACAGGCCGAATGTAATGCAGGAGGTACAGGCACAACAATTGTACCGGACATAAGGACACGATTGGACTTGCAAGTAAGCAGCACTACGGAGAGGAGGAAACTACACACACTTAACTATAAACAGGGGTGTTTATTCCAGAATGCTGGGCATAAATGGGGAGCTGCGCAACATAATGCAATTTTGAAGAAAAGGCCACATACAAGTGATACTAAATGGTACTAAAAACGGTTCGCTAGCCATATCAGATAATAAGTCACTGTTAACACAACACCTCATATCCACCTCCCTTTCTTCTCCTGTTAACACTGTACAGAGGAGACTGATGTTACACTGAATCGGTAAAATCCACACAGTTTAAACTACATTGCAACTATAAACTGCAGTAAAGGATCCACTGTGAAACAGCACATATATATGCAGTGAGGAGGGAATAGAGAGAGAAATATTTATGTGAACAGTGAAGAGTAAATTGTGAGGGGTTATGCAGAGCTAAATCACAAATGACCCAAGAACCTGATCTGATGAAGACTAAAAGATTTTGGCCCTGAATAGCACACTAACAAGCTGACATTATCATACAAATTAAGCTATATGATGGAACTTATTTTGCAACTGCACTCAATCAAAGGGCTTCCTGGAATCATAATAAGCTGGTAGCGACTGTTTCCATAAAGCAGCTATAAACCAACTGTTTTAACACACCAAAGTACCAAAACAACATTCTGTTATCGACTCAGTATATCACACAGAAATACCTCCTGTTGCAATAGTGCTTAAAAAGGTACGTGAAGGATTACTAACCAATCCAAAACTAAATATAAAGTGCTATATTTGGCTGCTCCATATTCCATGGCCAATATGTCGGCCAGGAAACAGACCAAATCCTCCCAAGGGACTAAAACTCCAGCAGCCACCTTATTTTTCAAACCGGTGAGAGGAGAAAAAATCCTAGAAGAGGCTAACAACATGCTAGAAGAAGAAATGGACTCAGAAACAGACTCTCAGTTTAATGAAGATGAATCCATTCCTGCCACAAGAGCTGATCTCAAGACCCTGGTGTCCAAACAAGATATTAACAAGAACTTTGACAAGCTTTGGGAAAAATTCGACTCATTCCAGAACACTGTTACCAACAGTCTAGCTGAAATAAAGCAAGACATCACAGAATTAGGCACTAGAGTGGCGACGTTGGAGGAATCAGAAATTTCTATCACAGAAGAGCTAACTACTATTAACCAAAATTTGTCTACACACCAACAAGAGATGAATGACATTCAAGACAAATTAGAAGATCTTGAAAATAGAAGTCGGAGATGCAATCTAAGGTTGAAGGGGATCCCAGAAACGGTGTCAGCAAATGAGTTACCCAACTATCTGCATCAGCTCTTTCAGGCAATTACTGGGGAGGTCGACGATGGGAAGTTTCAGATGGAAAGAGCCCACAGAGCTCTAAGAGCTAAACCAAGAGATGACGCCCCACCGAGAGATGTGGTAATCAAATTTTTCAGATTTCCAGAAAAAGAAGAAATCCTAGCAGCGGCTAGGAAAAACCCTACTTTTAAGTTTCAGGGGTCAGTAATCCAGTTTTTTCAAGACCTGTGTGTCAAAACGCTGCAAAGAAGAAGCTATCTGAAACCGCTCACTACACTTTTGAGGAAGCACCAGATAGTATATCGATGGGGATTTCCTTTCAAATTATATATCCTGCACAAGGGCAAGACACTAAGCCTTAAAGAACCATCAGAGATCCCAGCAATCTGCAATAGTCTACAACTGGAAACGCCGGAAATACCACAGATGAAAGAAATGATAGAGGCACAACAACCATCTTCTGGATCAGGCCAACCACACAGACAAAAATGGACAAGAGTGTCGAAAAAGGAAAGCCAAAACATGAATATCATCAGCATGCAGTCAATTGTAAGGTTGACTGTGTTTGCTTTGCATTTGATAACGATAATTGGGTGAGAAGCTGCCTCTTGTTTTCTCTTATTTATCTCAGGCCAAGAGGTGGAGAAGAATCGGTATGTAATTGTATACACTTTTCAAAAAAAAGTTTTTTTTTCCTCTTCCCCAATATTAAGAGTCTCAGACTAGAGAATATTCAGAACTATACACATTAGATAGTGATAGTGTTGGGGATGCGATTACTTTGATACCAGTGACTGAGAGGTATATGAGATCAGGTCTAGTTAACCTACAATCTGCTCAAACGGACAATTTGAAATAATCTTCTTTGCTCATATTACCCTACCTAGCAGTGGGGGGCATAATGTATTTTAAAAAATGTTATTTACATTTGAGGGGGAGGGGAGGGATGGGATTTTTTTCTTTTGTTTATTACTGCTGCATATTGCTTGTTGCTCATGTTACTGTTCATTGACAAGTTTGTTTTTGTTCTTGTTTTATATGTCTGCTCTCGTACACTGTCTTGCCTACTCACATGAGGTGTCCAGTAAAGGAAACACATATATGAAATATCTATGGTTGCAAATAATGCATGCAGCGGTGGAGCTGGGATGGGAGCCCCAACCTCGGGACTGTAAGTAAATGATGGGGGACATACGACTTATTTCACATAATGTCAGGGGCCTTAACACAGACCTCAAGCGTAGGATGGCTATGACCCAATACTCTAGATTAAAGGCCAACGTAATATTTTTACAGGAAACACATTTTACTAAGGAAGTAATACCGAAATATTGGTCAAGAAATTACACACAACACTATCATTCTACCACTGACAAGAAAAAAAGAGGGGTATCAATCCTCTTACATCAATCACTGGGATTTATAGTAGAGCAGACGATTAGGGACCCAGAGGGAAGGTACCTGATAGTGAAGGGGAGGTTGAAAGATAAACAAATAGTCTTATGCAACATATATGCACCTAACGAGACTCAGATCTCCTTCTTTTCCCATGTAGCTGGCTTATTAACTCAGTGGTCACAAGTTAGGACTTTGCTTGGGGGCGATTTTAATATATCAATGTATGCATTTCAAGATACGGATAAGTTAAAGATAACTCAGAAGCAGATGAGACACAACGCCATGATAAAAAAAATTAAGGAGATCTTTCTGTCACACAACTTAATAGACTCCTGGGACACCCTATATGGTAAAACCACAGATTGTACGTATTACTCTCATGCACACAAAACTTATTCCAAGCTGGATTATGTCTTCCTGAGCCAGGTTTGGGTTCCAGATCTAATAGCCTCTAGAATACACGCATGCGCCTGGTCAGACCATTCAATAGTTCAAATTACAATTAAAGACACATTCCATATTAGTACGATGCGCTCTTGAACTTTTGATCCTTATGCACTGCAAGGTCCAGATAAGCATGACTCTGTATCCAAGGCTCTATCTGAGTTCTGGGAAATAAATGTAGGAACCACTACTAACCCAATTAATGCTTGGGCAGCTCACAAACCCTTTATTAGGGGATTGCTCATCAAAGAGAAGTCGATTCTTACCAAAACAAACAGAAAGCAAGTGGACTCCCTCCAGTCCCAAATAGACACACTTACTAAAATACACCAACAGAATCTATCTATAGAAATATTCCAGACACTTCAAACTACAGGGAGTGCAGAATTATTAGGCAAGTTGTATTTTTGAGGATTAATTTTATTATTGAACAACAACCATGTTCTCAATGAACCCAAAAAACTCATTAATATCAAAGCTGAATAGTTTTGGAAGTAGTTTTTAGTTTGTTTTTAGTTATAGCTATTTTAGGGGGATATCTGTGTGTGCAGGTGACTATTACTGTGCATAATTATTAGGCAACTTAACAAAAAACAAATATATACCCATTTCAATTATTTATTTTTACCAGTGAAACCAATATAACATCTCAACATTCACAAATATACATTTCTGACATTCAAAAACAAAACAAATCAGTGACCAATATAGCCACCTTTCTTTGCAAGGACACTCAAAAGCCTGCCATCCATGGATTCTGTCAGTGTTTTGATCTGTTCACCATCAACATTGCGTGCAGCAGCAACCACAGCCTCCCAGACACTGTTCAGAGAGGTGTACTGTTTTCCCTCCTTGTAAATCTCACATTTGATGATGGACCACAGGTTCTCAATGGGGTTCAGATCAGGTGAACAAGGAGGCCATGTCATTAGATTTTCTTCTTTTATACCCTTTCTTGCCAGCCACGCTGTGGAGTACTTGGACGCGTTTGATGGTGCATTGTCCTGCATGAAAATCATGTTTTTCTGGAAGGATGCAGACTTCTTCCTGTACCACTGCTTGAAGAAGGTGTCTTCCAGAAACTGGCAATAGGACTCGGAGTTGAGCTGGACTCCATCCTCAAACCGAAAGGGCCCTACAAGCTCATCTTTGATGATACCAGCCCAAACCAGTACTCCACCTCCACCTTGCTGGCGTCTGAGTCGGACTGGAGCTCTCTGCCCTTTACTAATCCAGCCACGGGCCCATCCATCTGGCCCATCAAGACTCACTCTCATTTCATCAGTCCATAAAACCTTAGAAAAATCAGTCTTGAGATATTTCTTGGCCCAGTCTTGACGTTTCAGCTTGTGTGTCTTGTTCAGTGGTGGTCGTCTTTCAGCCTTTCTTACCTTGGCCATGTCTCTGAGTATTGCACACCTTGTGCTTTTGGGCACTCCAGTGATGTTGCAGCTCTGAAATATGGCCAAACTGGTGGCAAGTGGCATCTTTGCAGCTGCACGCTTGACTTTTCTCAGTTCATGGGCAGTTATTTTGCGCCTTGGTTTTTCCACACGCTTCTTGCGACCCTGTTGACTATTTTGAATGAAACGCTTGATTGTTCGATGATCACGCTTCAGAAGCTTTGCAATTTTAAGAGTGCTGCATCCCTCTGCAAGATATCTCACTATTTTTGACTTTTCTGAGCCTGTCAAGTACTTCTTTTGACCCATTTTGCCAAAGGAAAGGAAGTTGCCTAATAATTATGCACACCTGATATAGGGTGTTGATGTCATTAGACCACACCCCTTCTCATTATAGAGATGCACATCACCTAATATGCTTAATTGGTAGTAGGCTTTCGAGCCTATACAGCATGGAGTAAGGCAACATGCATAAAGAGGATGATATGGTCAAAATACTCATTTGCCTAATAATTCTGCACTCCCTGTAAAAGGTCAGAATTAGCAACTATTATGAATAAAGGAGCAATCAGAGCAGCACACAAACTGAAAGCACACTATTATATTTACTCTAACAAACCTGATAAATACTTGGCGCACAAGCTCAGGGAAAAAACCAAATCTTTTGCAATATCACAATTACAAAAAGCAGACGGTTCATACACCTCAAACCCTCAGGAGATAGCGGACAGCTTTGCTCAGTACTATGCACATTTATACGACGGGAAAAAAACTACACGTAATGACCACACAAAGAACCTGACACACAGATTTCTAGACGAAGCTAAACTTCAACCCATAGATAATAGTATTAAAGATGAGTTAAATGCGGAGGTGTCTACCAGGGAGGTACTCAATGCTATAAAGGAGTTGAAACCTGGGAAGGCACCAGGTCCTGATGGGTTCCCAGGAGAATATTACCAACTTTTTAAAAAAATCTTAATCCCCCATATAGTGACATTTTGTAACGATATTTTACAGGGCAGGGAAATCCCAAAGGAAATTTTGCAGGCTAAGATAGTGGTGATCCCTAAACCAGGTAGAAATCCAAAAATATGTCAAAGCTATAGACCCATATCTTTAATTAATCAAGATATCAAGATCTTCACGAAGATCTTAGCAAATAGGCTTAAAACTTACTTACCTAAACTGATCCACCCGGATCAGGTGGGATTTATCCAAGAAAGAGAAGCCCCTGATAATACAAGACGCATGATCTCCCTGGTGGACCACCTTAACAAGACACGAACGCCTTCTCTGGTCCTATCTTTGGATGCAGAGAAGGCGTTCGACAGAATAGACTGGGACTACATGTTAGAAGTTTTGGACAGATTGGGGTTTCGGGGTCCATTTCTTCAGGCGATTAGGAGCATATACTCTCACCCTACGGCACATATCAGAGCAGCAGGCTACCAATCTAAACTCATTGACATACGAAACGGTACGAGACAGGGTTGCCCCTTATCACCACTTCTCTTTGCGCTTTGCATAGAACCATTAGCTGCAACAATCCGTTTAGCCCCAGAGGTGCAAGGAGTTAGGATAGGGGGAGACGAATTTAAAATATCCCTGTTCGCAGACGATGTCCTTCTTACCTTGACTAAACCGCTGACATCCCTGTCGTACCTATACCAGATACTGCAAGAATACTCTGATATATCAGGATATAAAATAAACCTGGATAAGTGCGAAGCACTACCTATTGCACTCCCAAACCATACAAAAAAATTGATTGACACTAATTTTACATTTAAATGGGCAAAGGAGGCACTTAAATACTTAGGAATTAGAATCTCAAGTGATATCACAGAATTATACAAACTGAACTACATCCCTCTATTCAAAACAATTAGAAAGGAGTTCAGAGTTTGGAAGACTAGTGGTTTCTCATGGTATTGGCGCTTATCGGCCGTTAAAATGAATACGCTTCCAAGGCTTTTGTAGCTTTTTAGGACCCTCCCAATTAAAATTCCATTGGTGGAATTTCAGAAATTACAGACCGACTTGACCAGCTTTATCAGGGGGAACAAGAAGGCTAGAATTCCTTCCCAAACATTACTACTCCATAGACAACTGGGAGGGGTGGGGGCCCCAAATTTAATAAACTACTACCAGGCGGCGAGACTGGCACAGACCACTCTTCTAGGCCAAAAACCAAACAACTTTATATGGGTGCGAGTTGAGACCTTGTTGGCAGGTTATAACAACCCAGAGGATATTCTCTGGGAACATCCTGGAAGTACCTTCAGGAAGACACAGGCTTCGAAACTAACAGGGGATATGATGGAGATGTGGAATTCACTATCTACATCTTTAAAGCTACTACCAGCAGATTCACTAAAGAGGCCAATTAGGACACTTCTGTGCCAGGATTTCCATGGTCAGATAGGTAAATGGGAGAACAAAGGGCTTTACAGGGTGGCTGATTTTCTACACAAAGGTAAAATAGCTACATTTCAGCAACTACAAGAAAAACTACTACCAGAAAAATTACATTGGTTCTTATACCTACAAATAGCATCTGCCATCACAAAAGCCATACTGCAGAATCCCAGACAGAGTTTAACAACGCTAGAACGATACACAAGCTCCAGTATCAGACACAAAAAACTTATCTCTCACATATATATTTCGATACAGGCAGCTAAAAACACCTCTAAAACCCCCTTAATGGAGAAATGGGAATTAGACATGAATGAGACACGAACCAAAGAGGAATGGGAAACAATCTTTTGCACAGCAGGGAAAGGTCTAATTAGTGCTGACTTTAAGGAAAATTGTATTAAGACCATCTTTAGATGGTACCTTACTCCAATAATCACATCACATTATACTCCAAGGGGTAACAAAAATTGTTACAGAGGATGTACGGAAACAGGGACATACATACATATGTGGTGGGAGTGCCCCCAGATAAAACAGATATGGGCTAATCTATCCAAGCTACTTAGTGAGGTACTGTCCGAAAACATAAATTTGACAATGTCCCAGGCACTATTAAACGAACATATCAAACCCTTTAATAAAGTCATAAATACATTTATTCGCACTCTATGTACTGCGACTAGGATCTGTGTGGCTAGGTATTGGAAAACAGGGGTTCCCACATGGGGAGAAATACTAGAAAAGATTAAAACTACATATAAGATGTCCGAATCAGCTTCTTATATACAAGCGACCCATGAACAGTTCCTGAAAATATGGGAATATTGGATTCTGAAAGGTTATTAATACTTCAAAAGACCCAAAAGGATGATACACAACCAGTATAGGGCAATGACATTAACTTAGATATACAAGGGGACATAAGATATCGACTCTTGACTGAGACCAAGGTATGACTTGAGGGGGGCTCCCTCCTGGGATCTACGGCATGAAGGCGGACGAGACAGGCAAGTTATGGAAACAGTTTATGTTTTGTTTTGTTGTTTAATATTTATTGTTTAAATGTACAGTTGGGGTTATAAAAGGAAAAAAATGTTATCCTGATGATTCAGAGAGGAAGAGGGAGGGACATAATGGGATACAGATTTCTCCTTCCTGAAGGAAAGGCACTCCTCTCTCTTTTTCTTTTGGACTATATGATTTAATATATGCAGATCCTGTGATTTATGAACTGTTCTGGTCAAATCTACGTTTTGATATGGGCACGCCCAGAAAGTTCTTGTTCTCCTTTGGGACATCACTTGAACTCATGCCTATCAGGCATTGAACTGAAGTTCTCCTTTTAAGAGGAGAAAGGGGAAAGGGAGCTTCCTTGAATATTTAATATGTGATGTATTTGTTATATGTTCTGCAATAAAAATAATTTCAACTAAATATGACGGGAGATTGGTGACATATTTTTGGAGACTTGTATTCACATATTCAGAGAGATTACTGGATATAGATCTTATGCCCAATATTATGGGTCTTCCAGGTGGTTTAACTAAAGCTTGGTCAGAGGTGGAAGCTAGGGTTAGATCTTGAACAATAGTAAAGTTGACCTTATTTGGATATGTCTGTGGTGTTAAGCCAGGGTGATGTTGTCCGCTCTCACGTGTACGTTGCTGTTCGTTTTTGTATTGGATATGGGAGAACCTGTTGGAGTTGTTGTGATATTGTTCTCTCCAGTTCAATCTTTGATATAGGTTTGTATAGTAATTGTCTCAACAGTGTTGATTCCTATGATCAAAATGTCTTCTCTCATATCCTGGTGTATCACCTATAACACAAGGAAAAGGAAAGAACAGCAGTAAAATGGAAGAACACAGATTCAGAAGACCCAGGCGGTCCTACCCAAAAAAGAAGACCCATAGAGGGAAAATCCAGCTCTACAAGAAACAAACCCCGATCAAGCAACCACCACGAATAAAGTGAAAGGTATATATAACCTTAGCTCAACTGAACTGTCTGCAAAATAAGAATCCATACTAACATACGGTTTGAGCTTCGCACCTACTAAATGCCTGGATAAATTCCAAACGTTTATCAGTATAAAAGAGTTCTCAGGAAACTGACGCTTAAGAGGCATTTCTTAAGGTCACCGATTGAACAGAACTACATACAACCCAGACAATCTGTGGACAATGAATTCTCACACACGGATCTGAGACCGAGATCCACTTTCTATCCGGTCAGCAGCAAAGGATGTGCAATTGAAACTTTCGAAAACCAATGTATGTCACAACATCAGAAACTTAAGTTACAGTAAACTTAAAAATGTGAAATATAATCTATCTAAGTCTCAATTTGATACTATTGAAAAACTTGAAAACAATCACAATTTGCCCATAAAACCAGCCGACAAAGGATATGGCATAGTTGTCATGAATAGGACTATGACGGAGAATGCAGAAGAATCCTTAGTAACAATAAAACTTTCCAGAAATTACTTAATAATCCAGTGGTGAAATATAAAAGAGAACTGGAAGACTTTGTCATGAAAGCTAAGACACTGGGGAAACTTAACGATAGGGAATTTAACTACATAGTAGTAACACACCCAATTACCCCAGTATTTTACCAACTTCCAAAAATACACAAATCTCTAGTTAATCCACCTGGAAGACCCATAATATTGGGCATAGGATCTATATCCAGTAATCTCTCTGAATATGTGAATAAAAATCTCCAAAAATATGTCACCAATCTCCCGTCATATTTAAGAGATTCTACGCAAGTTCTAACGATTCTAGACAAAATTGTGTGGGATGATAAATTCATAATGGCAATAAGCGACGTTACGTTGCTATATACCAACATTCCCCATGAAGAAGGTATCAAAGCGGTGAACTTCTTCCTCAAGAAAGATCCATTTTACCTGCAGCACAACGTACTTTCAACCTTGACAGCATAAATTATATTTTAACCCACAACTATTTTAGCAATAACAACAAGTTTGACCAACAATTATGTGGGATGGCAATGGGGACCAGGTTTGTGCCAAGCTATGCAAATCTTTATATGGGCAAATGGGAGCAAATATTTTAGGACTCCTGCCCAGCTAGCGCGGACCTGGTCCTATGTGTAAGGTACAGTAACGACATCTTTTTAATCTGGAAAGGCACACTTGAAGACCTAAAATATACCACTGATGGGATGAACACGAACACAATGAATCTACAATTCACTTATGAATATAGAAAAGATAAGATCAACTTTCTGGATCTAAAAATAGAGATTGTAGATGGGCAAATAGAAGCATCGACCTTCTTCAAGGAGGTCGATTGTAATAACTACATTCACAGCCTAAGCTGCCATCATGCCACCTAGAAAGCTAATATCCCAAAAGGCCAACTATTGAGGGTGAAGAAAAACTGCTCCAACCCAGCAAAATGGGAGGAACAAGCCAATATTTTAAAACAATGATTCTTAGATAGAGGATACAAAGAGGAAATCCTAGATGGGAAGATCGAAGAAGTCAGAAAGGTTGACCAAAAAGAGCTTATAAAATATAAGAACAAACTGGCTAGAAAGTCTGAAGATGATATTATTAATGTTCCAATGATCACTGAATATTGTGCGAATAAACACATTATAGAAAAGATATTCAAGCAACATTGGCCATCACTAAAAGAAGATGACACAATTGGAGAAAAACTCACTCCCCACCCGAAGTTCATATACAGGAAAACTAATAACCTGAGAAATAGGCTAGCCCCAAGCATCCCTAAACAGAAGAGACAGAATATGGTAAACTTCCAGGGCAAAGTAATTAGAGAATTCTACCCCTGTCCAAGCTGTAAGATGTGTAAAAATGGCTGGAAGACCAACCACTTATACTCACATCACAATAAAGAAAAACACAATATCCACAATTTGATAAGATGTCATTTACCTAATCCAATGCCCGTGTGGTTTACAGTATGTGGGACAGACATCAAGAATCTTAAAAGACAGGATCAGAGAGCACATATTATGCATTGAAAAAAAGAACATAGACACCCCGCTATACAAACACTTCACAATAAAGCATGGCGGGAACGTCAAAGACTTTAAATTCTTTTGGATTCAAAGAGTTAACAGAAATTGGAGAGGAGGCAATTACGAACATAAACTACTCTTCAATGAATCAAAATGGATATTCACATTAGACTGCCTATATCCGAAAGAATTAAATAACAAAGAAGATCTACTACATCTTTTGCAATTAAAGAGGCACTAGATCCATCCATAATAAAACTAGTCCTCATTGTGTTCTAGTGGACAAACCCAATAAGTCGGAAGGAAAAACAACAATTATTACAGGACCCATAGCATTGACACTAAACCATATTCAGCTAGTACTGATATAGTCCTCTAAATCATTGTGAACATTACACAGTAATGAGTTATAGTCTCCAAGTTAAATTCCATAATGAATTGATAACTAAATCACAAAAGACGACCATAACTCAGATGACACTAAATAGCAAGTTCCACATGAAAGAACGCACTACAGGGGAGGCTAAGTATATCTGATAATTACTAAGATAGAGGAGACTCAGACTATTTATTACTAGTTTAAGCAACCTATAGATGTATTCTCATGGAGTCATACCAGCCTATTATTCCTAACTTTTCTTCAATATGACTTACTATAATTGATATTTTCACTTTAGGCTGCCCTGTAAGACCCCTTTCTGTGGCTAGCAGTTAAGGGGTAGCCCACATAATTCACTGTGATCCCCACAAATAAAGATGACAAGTTTTTTGGGGGTTATTTGAGGTGAAACATTACTCCACCCCACATATATATATAAAATTTTGAAAAATATTCTCTACAAGTATTTTAACCATTTTTAATAATTATCTATACATTATTTACAAATTCTGGTTTAGGCACCCATTCACATTCTCAATAGCGGCCCCATTAATGGTTAATAGTGTGTCCCATCTAAATGATGTGTGCTGATATGTGCTCTAAGTTGAGAAGTCTGTACACCATTATATATATAACACAATTTATATATTCAACATATATTCATCATATATTCAATAGATCATCATAGATTCAATATTTTCATATTGCTTCCCATGCTATGTATATATATCATAAGTATACCCTTGTCCATACTCAGGTTATAGAACTGTACTATTATTTATCCTCTAAATATGTATATTGTTGTCCATCCCAAAAAAATATTTTTTCTTCACCTGATGCTGCTAATATATTAGGTTACCTAATAAGTGCACTACATTACTATTTTTTATTATTTTTATGATTATAAGCTCTTAAGTATATGTATTTTAAGTCTTATATTTATTGCCCAATCTTAATGTCTATTTTTTATGATGTTTAATCTTTATGATTCTCTAACTTTTACGAATTTGACTTTATTTATTTATCAGCATCTAGTATGTCCCATCCAACACTTAACGGTTCTATTCACTAAATTTATATTTGCCTGGCATGTTTACCTAATGGAGTTAACAAGCTAACAAGACCTCTCTGCCAATTTGATAACACAAATGCATGCATTTAAAATCAGGTCCAGTAAATACTGGAATCTAATAGAGCCGATTTCACTAATTGCATCAAACCGATACCGGATATGACATCCCGGAAATGACGTCACACATCCGAAACCGGATATGACATCATCAGGCCAACATTATACACACAGAAAAACGACAAAGAAACTGGAACCAACTAAATACCAAACAAAATTTATTTATACTCATAGAAACATTTGTGACACTAATTTTGATTGTAAATGTTGGTACATAAGACTAAATAACAATTTATAAATGATATTCTAAAAAACATCATACAGGAAGTGAGCGGTCCTCAATTAACCAATTTTAACACCCAAACACCCACTAATGATTGGACTACTTACCCCATATAAGACATGATTGCTTACAGAGTTTTATAGGCTTGAAAAAGGTCTGTTATCAGTCCGAGACGTGTCGACATTTAACTGGCAAGCAATTTTCTGATACCCTAACAAGGTGTTTTATATATTCTGCAATATTGTCCTTTTTGTTCCACATGATCATTCAGGAGACTCTTACACCCACTGATGGGATTTCACTAACAGAAGATAGTAGAAGTTCACCACCCTCACGTCACTCCCAGATTAATATAATTATCTTTTTAATTTTTTCACTATTTTTCATATTTTTCATATTTTTATTTGATTTTTTACTTTTGCATCTGGATTTTTTGAGGATTTTTTGACAGCCTTTACAACACATTTTTTTTCACTTTTTTCCTCTATTTTCATATAGGAGTACTTTTAATATTTATATTTTTCAAATCATCACATATTTTCTTTTTATCTCACTGAACACTCTCATTGGATATATTCTATTGGGACAATTTCATTGGGATGATCAATACCCCAAAACCTCAATTGGGACATTTTTTCATCAATTACATTTGCACAAGCCACTTTTCTCTCCATTTATATGTGAAGATTGTTGTTTTTATATATTTATGTCCACCATTATTTAAGTATATGTATTTTTTGTTGATATTCTTATTATGTTACTCATGGATCCATGAATTTGAGCTTTATTTGATTATTATTTTTATTACTATTGTGTATAATAAAATTGTGATATTTTATAATACTCACCCAACCTTTTTTGCGCTCGCTTCACCCACTTATACTATTGACTTTCACAAGGTCTACTAGAGACCTATTTAAAGGGAGCTTTAGGTGTATATATTTGCGCTAGGTCTACTGACAATCATCCACCTACACTTAGTTTGTAAGTTATAAGTTTTTAATTTTTGTATTGAGTTCTGAATAAGTGCTTTATCAAACTGTTTAAATTGTAAAATGGATTTTAGATATATTACCATTCAAAGGGGAAAATAGACACTCTATAGTTCAAAATGATATATTAGAATAGGTATATTTATAATGGAATTAATATACGAATCATGAAAAGTTTTTAAAATTATATATTCTGCTGAAAGTACAATATCGCATATGTATAAATAATATAGATATCTGAATACCAGCATTGAGTTGATACATCTAATGCAGACTATCGGCACATTAGTATCTTCTGAAAAATACGGCCATGGGAGGTACTCTCCTGAAGACGTATAGAGAAAGGATTACATGTACCAGCTTTGTAGGTAGGACTAAGCATGATATAAATTAGGTATCAAGCAGTCCTTAACTTCACTCTTGAAAAAGTTCCTTGGTATAGGAACGAAACATATGTTGAGTGTTTTCTGTCCCTTTGAAGCTTCCATAACTGGCATATGTGCAGGGTAGGAGCTAGCCGTGGGACGTAGCTATTTGCTTTGTTTTAACAGACGGTATATTTTGTATACTCTGCTTTTTGAACTGTGGACTGCTGAGGCCAGTGGCATATTGCGAGGACGGCACACTACACAGACCCCTGTTTGGAGCAAGGGAGGAGACTTGTGGCTCTAGACATTCTACAGTTTGCCTACATACAATTGCTGTAATCAACATCGGATAACATTCAACGGATACCTTCTAAATGGAGATTACTAGCGGTGTGGATTTCATCTGTGCTTGAATTTTGAAGGACATGCAAAAAAGATATATTTGATCCAGTGAATATGATCTTAGTGGACGCTTCGATTTATATTTCCTGGAAGGAAAATATTAACATAGAGTACTTACATGTTCTTAACTTGTTCACTTGTATCTCAGATTTTAATTAATTTATTATTACTATTATTGTATTACCTGTAGAGGGTTTTAGCGCTATGTGTTAATCTTTCTCATAGGTTAATTAGGTACTGTAGTTTGCGTTGTTGGGGGTTGGCAGTTTGGGGGTTAATAGGTTAATGAGGTAGTTTGCGTTGTTGGTGGTTGGCAGTTTAGTGGTTAGTATGTTTATATAGTGGTTTGCGTTGTGGGGGTGGCGGTTTAGGGGTTAATAGTGTAATTGTGTACTTTGTTTTGTAGGGGGTTGGCAGATTAGGGGTTAATAACTTTATTAGGTACTTTGCAGTGTGGGGGTTGGTGGATTAGGGGTTAATACATTTTATTAGTTATTGCAGTGGTGGGATGGTGAAATAGGGGTGGATATAACACATGCGTTAGGTATTTGTTAAGGCTTTTAGGGAGTTACGGTACTTTCATACTCACTGCAAGGCTTGTTGCTCCTGCCTATGTGTGGCGAGGTGAAAATGGAGCAAAATTTCTCCATTATTGCTGCATAAGTCCTTGCGCTGAATATGTGATACCGACTTGCAATGCCATTTCCATGTTAGTTTATGGGAGTAAAAACAGCGGGCGACGGGTGAAATATACCCGCCAAACTTGTATGCACCACCGTATATATGATGGCTCGATACTGTTAAAAATAGGAGACGCTGGGCTTTGCGCCCGAAGCCGCATAAGTGATCAGGCCCCTAGAATATAATAATAATGTTTCAAACTAATTTCTCATTAATCATCTGATCCTTCAAGCCTAATTTTTATATTTAGGGCCAGATTACGATTGGATATTTGCGCTCCACTCATAATAAAAGCGCTCCCATTGCATACAAGCTTTGTCCTAATGAGAGCACGTGTCCATAGGCTCCAATGGGAGCCTTGTTCTCATGCCGTGAGACACGGCTGAGAACCTAGCACTGCAAAGCTGTAAATCATGCAGCGATGGGCAGCAAATTGAAATATATATGTATATGAATATATATTTATATTTATGTATTTATATATGTACAGTATATACACATATTAGCACATAAATATGTATGTACAGTATAAAAGCATATACATATATATTTACAGAGAACACACAGTCCCCATAGTCCGCAATGTAAAGACACATTTTAGAGCAATTTTTTCTCTAACACCCCACATTCAATATTCCCTCTAAGGCCAGTTTTGTGAGCAACACAGCAGTTAAACAGTTAATTAGAGCAATTAGCAAAGACTACACAATGTAGACTGCAAGGTGGGATTCCATTATTAACTGTTTTACTGCTGGGCCGCACACAAAACTGGCCTTAGCGGGAATACTGCCCACATCCACCAACTTTAAGCCATAAAAACTTATTTGTGCAGTTTTTAAAAAAAAATAAAAATGCTACTATTTGTTAATATTAAAAACCCACACTAGACATAAATATGGGGGCAATTGTGGCACTTTTGAAGAAGTAACCAGAGATCTGATCTCTGGTTAATTTTCTGAGTGCTAATTACTACAGCGAGCTTGCGGTAGCAATAACGAGCCACTTGAAATGACTGGTTATTTATTGCGTGCCAGTAAACAGGGGGATTTGCGCGATAAATTAGCACTCCACTTGTAATCTAGCCCTTAATGTTTCATAAAATATATTTAATATATCTAATAATAGTTCATAATTTTGAATTGTTAAAATACATTATTCACTTGTTGTATACACTCGTACCTAAAACGACTAAAAGACTTAAAACGACTAAAAGACTTAAAATAAAATTAGCCTCATAAAGGGCTAAAAGGGTTTTAATTTGTGAATCACTGCAATCCATCGTGGGTGATTTTTCATATACTTTTCTAAGCAATGCCAATGCATAAGAAAAGTTATTGCAAGATTTTCTAGTGGGTTTTCGCAAGAATTGTTATAGACCTTAATGGAAGCAAAAGATACAGGAGCCAAAGCAAACTAATTAAATATTGATATTAATTGCCTAATGTGTTTGAATGTAGGTTGTTTACTTAATTAATAATATCAGTTATATATAAATGTTATAAATAATTGAATATAATTTTTAGTACTTTTATAAATTATATGTTTAAACCTTAAAACACTTCATTAGAATCATAAATAAACCTTTCATACGTATACAAGTAGTATTATTTAGATCAGTGCTTTCCAAACTGTGTGTCGGGACACACTAGTGTGTCGGCAGCAGTGTGTAGGTGTGTCCCTGCTTCAGCACAAATTTTTGTAAATTTTTTTTTTCTGACTTTCCGCCTGCCTGCTACGTGACACGTGATTGATACCTATGGGGACACAGATCATCTTAACCTATTGGCGCAGCTCAGTGGGAACTAAAACTATTCCCATTGGTAGCACATTGGCTCCTGACTGCATGTGCAGTCTCCTTAATCGGCTTGTGACTGCATGTGTAGTCAGTGAGTGGGACAGCAGTGTGTTTGTAGTGCAGGTAGTTGTCAATCGGACTCACCGAGCTCTGACGGCAACAGCTTAAATGCTGAGCTGAAGTCAGTGGCATTTTTTTTGCAGCTAGCTCCCAGTAGTGCATTGCTGCTCCTGCTCTTGATATATGGATAGGAAGTAGAAGCTTAAAAATGCTTGATGATGAAATGCGAGTGTCTTTATCTAATATTCCACCAAATATTCAGAAATTGTGTTCATCCCATCAACCTCATACATCCCAATAAAATAGTAAGTAGCTATTGGTGATATTAAACTTTTTTTAATTCTTGCACATACTTACTGTTACTTGTAAATACATTTAGTTATTATATCATTTATGTTTGTGTCTGTATCTCTTAAAGCAAGTTAGTTTAACCTCCTGTTTGCTAGTACAACTGAATTACTGTGTCGCAAAATGATGTAGGTCTAAAAAGTGTGTCATCAACATGAAAAGTTTGGAAAGCTCTGATTTAGATGCTTTAACTTTTGACTTTTTATTTATAAAAATATAGTCTCCAATTAAAAGAAAGATGGACAAGTCTCCCATCTAGGGAACCTATATGTCCAGCATCTGCTTTAACATTGCACAATCTCTTGTTCACCTTAGCACCCTGCTTTTCTGCAACCAATTGAACAAAAGCAAGACTTGCCAATCATCCCAGATAGAGTAGTCCGAGATGTTTTAAGCCTGCCTCCTCTTAGGTGGCAAAACAGTTTAGGAAGCAGTGCTCCAAAACAGCAGACCCCCCCCCCCATCCAGGCACAGGGTCCCCACACCAGGGCCAGAGCGACAGGCCCCTGACCCTTAATTGTTAATTAATTGTTAAGCTACCCCTAGCACAACTGCCAGCTTTAAACTTACATCTTGTTATATGCGCAGTCTACCTTATCCAATCAACGTGCAAGTCAAGGGGCATGTTTAACAAAAAAAACTTTGGAGTTATGAGCATGCTCTGATCATGTCACGGACCCACTATCTCCTTGAACTACATGTGCATTAAAAACTATAAGGAAAACCTGGTCCCTGCCTACGTCATTCAGTCTATACACAGTTTATAACTTGCATGCAATTAATAAATGCTGGTTTATTATGGGGAATCACACTCTCATTTTCGGAGTAAATATAGCACCGATCCACTGCTCTTGGCTCCAGAGGTAAACAATTAATCTCATTATTCATTGTTTACATTGGAGACTATAATGGAGCTTTGCGCATGCATATTCTGTTGTAGCTCAGGAGTGTGCAATGATGCCTACGTAGAGAGCGGTTGGAATCGCCCTTTACTTCACAAAAAACATAAACCAGGAGCCTGAAGGGGGCAGAGGAAGGACATACAATTAGTAAGCTATAAAAAATAATTTTTAAACGGTTGCTTTTGTAATAAAAAAAAATAATTATTGGATTTAAAGGGACAGTCTACACCAGAATTTTTATTGTTTTAAAAGATAGATAATCCCTTTATTACCCATTTCCCAGTTTTGCATAACCAACACAGTTATATTAATATACTTTTAACCTCTGTGATTATCTTGTATCTAAGCCTCTGCAAACTGCCCCTTTTTTCAGTTCTTTTGACAGACTTGCAGTCTAGCCAACTTCTCGTGCACGAGCACAGTGTTATCTATATGAAATACGTGAACTAACACCCTCTAGTTGTGAAAAACTGTTAAAATGCAATCTGAAAGAGGTGGGCTTCAAGGTCTAAGAAATTAGCATATGAACCTCCTAGGTTAAGCTTTCAACTAAGAATACCAAGAAAACAAAGCAAAATTGGTGATAAAAGTAAATTGGAAAATTGTTTAAAATTACATGCTCTATCTGAATCATGAAAGTTTATTTTGGCCTAGACTGTCCCTTTAATACAGGTAATATAAAAACGTATTGTAATAGCTCTAAATTTACCATTACTTTAACCAGCTGTGAATGTGAGTGTAGGCAGTGCACCAGGAGCCTTGGCTACACCACTGGTGGGCCCCCATACCCCCCACCTATTTGCTCGACTGCTCAGTACACCCCTGGATTGGAAAACCTGTGTAAAAGTGTCCCCTTGCAAGCTATAGAGAATGTTGTAGTGTCATAAATGCATTTAAAAAACTTGTGAAGAATGTATTGTGGTTATTAAATGTACTGTAATGGTTTTGTATATGGAAATCCCACAAAAATCCAAATGATGCACTTTGCATTGGAATTCTGATTGATTGAAAAGGGGAATCTAAATTATTCTGTGACCTTTACTAATTATTAATGTATTAATGCCAGTCTCGTTATGCTAGTGATTAGGAACAGCTTGTTTGAGGTATAAGAATGATACTGGAAACATTGAAAAAGAAATATCCAAAGATAAAGAGGACATTGTTCTATCTATTATCAAGAGATAAGGCAATACAAGGCGCATTTAAAGTACCAGAATTCTAACGTGCTTTTGCTCGGAAACAGAACAACAAGAAAAGATCAACTGCAGCTTTTGTATTATGATAATGCTAGAACTGCTGAGAGAATGATCACGTTTCCCCCGTCCACCCATCCTGCTGTATAAAAGGGTTTGGCTGCATGTCAAGCATGCTATTGTTACTCTATGCAATCTGTCAATCAAAATGTAGGAGTCATGTAAATCCAAAACACCCACATCAGACACTCCCATACTACCACAAATCCCCAAAACTGTTCAATTGAAGCCAACATAAAACACATCATCCCTTGCAGAAAGCCAGACGAGAGCAATTGGATCTGAAGGCCGGTGTTGCAAATTATAAATGGGAGATCAAAGTTAGAGTTTTAGGATAAAATGAGTTGCATCTGGTTATAAGTCTTTAATTGCAGCTTTTTTTAGAAAGAATATAATTAACCCTTAGGGTGCTTTTTTTAATTATCTGTCAACATTATTAAGTGAATAGACCCAAGGGTCACATTAAGTATACTTCTATAATATTATTAAAGGAAAGGTGAAGTCCCACATTTTCTACCATATCAACAAAAGATTCCCCATGAAAAATAAGTAATTTAAAGTTTGGTAAAAGTTCCTTTTAATAAACTTCAAAATCTTTTTTTTTTTTTTAAATATTTTAGAATTGTTTTCTTGAATAACCAATCCTGTGTATCATTGTAAATGATGAGCTGTGTGCATCCCACAATGAAATTGAAGCTTCATTTTTACATTAATGGTGGGGGTCTTTTCTTAAGAGTTTTCAGTTAAATGGTTACAAAATATTTTTGTTCTTTTCCTTGTATAATCACTTTCATACTGAGAGAATCATGACTCAGGTTTCATGTGTATAACACCCTCAGTTGAGATTGCAGTTTTATGTTAAAGGGACAGTCTACACCATCATTTTTATTCTTTTAAAAGATAGATACTCCCTTTTTTGCCCATTCCCCAGTTTTGCATAACCAACACAGTTATAATAATATACTTTTATCCTCTGTGATTATCTTGTATCTAAACCTCTGCAAACTGCCCCTTTATTTCAGTTCTTTTGACAGACTTGCAGTTTAGCCAATCAGTGCCTGCTCCCAGATAACTTCACGTGCACGAGCACAGTGTTATCTATATGAAATACATGAACTAACACCCTCTAGTGGTGAAAAACTGTTAAAATGCATTCTGAAAAGAGGTGGCCTTCAAGGTCTAAGAAATTAGCATATGAACCGCCTAGGTTAATCTTTCAACTAAGAATACCAAGAGAACAAAGCAAAATTGGTGATAAAAGTAAATTGGAAAATTGCTTAAAATTACATGCTCTATCTGAATCATGAAAGTTGTTTTTGGCCTAGACTGTCCCTTTAAGCTAATGTTTTATGTTTAGCTAATTGAATCAGGCTTAAATTGGAACAATGCGAACAAATCAGCAGACTGATGACTATGAGGATGCAGTTTTGTTCCACAGTCGCTTCATGTCATCTCAGTATTCTAGCCAAGCCCTTTCTTTTAAATGTAACATCAGTGAATTCTGGCTGATAATTAGATTGAATGTTATACTTTGCAGGCTTGGCATTACCAACAATGGCTTCAGTTAGCTTTTTTTGTAAAACTTAAGGCAGCTACAAATGAACCCTTAAACTTGCCCCATGTTTTACACACATACCATGACTAGTCTACTAGGCAACAATTTAAAAACTAATTTAAGCGTCTGTCTAATGGAAATAAGGAACCAATTAGTTGCCAGTAATATGTCTAATATCACATAAGGAAAATGGGAAAGTTACAGAAATATTTCACTGATCCAAGGTGCTGATAGCAGGTGGTATCACATTTGCACCTGAATAGGAGACTATTCTTGCTACAACTTGGCAGAATAATTACAGATCTGTTTAATATGCCCACTCTATTTTAAAGGAGGGCACAATACCTTGCTATTTTGTTGGTGCATTTATTTGCTAGACTGCAGTTCAGTTAATGGGCAGGTATTTATTTTTAGCTTGTAACATTCACCGCAAGCTTGTTAAGTACTTGAAATGCTTGTGTACAGGCACACATAAACACAGTCTTCTTCAACCTTATGACATCTAGAAATGAGAATTGGATCCCCTCTAGTAAGTAAATATGGCAGATCCCAAATTTCCATAATGTTACAAAGCATACACATCCTAGAATCAGGTATCTTGCATTTCTTATACAGAATTGTCAAAGAAAGATTGCAGTCAAGGTAAAGAATTCTTTTCAGACTAATAGATCATTAATAGCGCATTCATCCTGTGTCACTCAGCCATCTTTGAGACATATGACTGACGAATCAGTCAAATTAAGCTGTTCTAAATGCACTACTTTTTGCAAAGTTGACTTTTACCCGTGGTTGTGCTAGGACTTATGCCTCATTGCTAAGTAAAGTTTTGCAGCACACCCTAGCACCTAAGGAGTTAATGTAATAAGGTTATGGCAATGTTATCATATTTGAAAACCAGAATAAAAAAATACATTGGCAGCACTCTTGGGATAAGCATGGTGTAAATCCCCTACCATGGTTCGTTTCTTTAAAACAATCTTTAATAGATACATACAACAAAGAGATTCAATTGCACTTGAAAAATGCAGAAATTATAATAACATTAACAATTACATTGCATATTGTGTGCAAAATATTATAGGCCCGAACCTCTGTTCAGTGTTTGGCCCTAACAATAGCTTCATTTTCTGGTTTCTAACATTCTAGCAAGATTACAAATAGAAAGATGCATAAGTTAAATGCAGTTTTCCTAGAAAATACATAGAAATTCTTGCCTGCACACACAGGGGTCGATTTATGAAGCAGCGGATGCTGCTTCCGATCCACTTCGCTTCAGGTCCGCCTGAAGCGGAAGTTAAGAAGCAGCAGTCCTAAGACCGCTGCTCCTTAAATCGTCCGTTACCTCTGAGGTGGCAGACAGCAATCAGCCCGATTGGATACGATCGGGTTGATTGACTGCCCCTGCTAGCGGCCGATTGGCCGCGAATCTGCAGGGGGCGGGATTGCACAAGCAGTTCACCAGAACTGCTGGTGCAATGATAAATGCCGACAGCGTATCATGTCCGTCCGCACCTTAATAAATTGAGCCCACAGTCTGGACTAACATCCTATCCAAATTCCAGCGCTACGGAATTGGCAGCGCTATACAAATATATGCTAATTATAATAATAAAGAAAAGCTGGGTCACATGATTTAAAATTCATTCATCTAGTAACTTGCCTACTCTGGTGCAGTCTTAGAATATTGACTCCAAAACCCTATTAACATTATTATTGTCTGTTGGCAGCTAAATAATTTTACTCAGCTTTAGGGCCTACCTCAAGTCACAAAACTGTTCTTTGATGATATTGATATGAAGGATAAGGAGAAAGTTGGACAGGGAGTGGACACAATAGCTGGCAACTCATTCAAAAGAATTCCAAAGATAAATCTCACATTTGAATACCAAATAAAACATCAGAATGTTTAAAATAAGATAATAATGATAAAAAATAATGATAAATGATGTTATTTCCGAAAGATGGAGATGTCTCTTGAGGTGGGATTACATTTCCTTTTCATACATGGGAAATGGGTTACAAAGAATGTGAGGTAAATCAAATATATTAAAGGGACACTCAAGTCAAAATTAAACTTTATTGATTCTGCTAGAGCAGCAATTTTAAACAACTTTCCAATTTACTTCCATAACAAAATGTGCACAGTCTTTTTATATTTACACTTTTCAAGTCACCATCTCCTACTGAGCATGTTTAAGAATTCACAGAATATATGCATATGCATTTGTGATTGGCTGATGGTTGTCACATGATACAGGGGGAGTGGAAATAGACATAACTGACATTTGTCAGAAAACATCTACCGCTAATTTGCAGATCAGACTAAGTGCTATTGCATTGTCTTTTTATAATGCAATTGTTGATTATACAAATCTACTGTATTTAGTGGTCCTTTAAGGCATTGGGGCATATGTATCAAGCTCCGAATGGAGCTTGATGCCCCGTGTTTCTGGCGAGCCTGCAGGCTCGCCAGAAACAGCAGTTACGAAGCAGCTGTCACAAAGACCGCTACTCCATACGATCGGGTTGATTGACACCCCTGCTGGTGGCATATTGCTCGCCGTATTCAGCGAGGTCTGGCGGACCTGATCCGCACTGTCGGATCAGGTCCGCCAGACTTTCTTAAATAGGGGCCAGAGTGTTAGCTTGACTATTAGGCCTGCACAATAGTTATGTATGTGCATGCTATAGATACAGTAAAACTGTATGATAACGATCCCTTGCTCTCTATTGTAACAATTCAGTATTTTACATAGTCTACACCTCTGCTAGTGACCATGTGATTGCTATGTATGTCCATCATCAATAGGGATTGACCAACTAAAATAAGATATTTTAAAATTAATTTAAAAAAATTAAGAGCTGGTCTGCAAAAAAAAAAAAAAAAAAAGCTTTATTTTCTCCTCTTCTTTTTACTTATGGACTTCTTCCACATAACTAAAACTACCACCATGTATATTACTAATTCACATATTATGCATATTCTGTTTATATATTGTGTAACTATGTAAATGCTTATTGTAGAAATTGGAGCATAGCATAATTTAAATAGAAATATTACATTTAAATGTAACACACAGTCTACTACTATTTTTTTCTATCACTGATTAATAAGAAAAAATTAGCACACTGTATACCTAGTTTTTAGTGAAATAAATGGTTTAATATTACACTGTAAATCACAGGCCTTTTTTGGCAGAGCTAAGGTTTTCTGCTTTGCTGTAAATAACCCAGTATTAGATTCAACATGGGATGTAACTGAAACATTAAACCACAGAGTTGTGGTTGCCCACCATGCTTTGATAACGCCTAATTATAGGGTAACAGATCCCATAACTCTCCAGCCACATAAATGCCTTGTCTTTTGTATCAAGATCAAATATTCTGAGGCTGAAAATATTTCATATGTCCAGCAAAATAAAAAATAAATACAAATTTTTTAAAAAATAATATAATTTACTTTATACTTTTCTAAACAGATATTTATTTTGGTAATTCATATTTTGCTTTATCTAGCTGGTTGAAGTTTCTCACTTGACATATAATAAAATGTTTTGTATAAACAATGAATCATAAATATAGAATATCATTGAAGAATAAAATCATTAAAATGGGACATGGTTTAAAACTGGGACATTCTATAATCTTAGAGGTCTCATTTCTCCAAAAGGCAGTAAATCAGATTTTATTAATGAACAAATTAAATAGCCTCTTACAAACAATTCTTATATTTATTTCTGTATTAACTTTAAACATAATTGATTCATGAATTCATTTGGTGCTAGTTAGTGAAAGACTATTATTTTATATTTTATTATTTTATATTTTTTCCACATAATCAGTGCAAGAGTTCTAGTGCAGAAAATATTAACCCTTTCAAAGGGTTAAGAAGGAGCATGAGTAGGAGAGCTTGCACCATCTCACTAGTACCAAGCCTAATTAGTCTTAAGCTGAGATAGAAATAAGTAAAGTATGGCTGTCAACACTTTTGGGGAAAGCTGTTATGTAGCTCATCCTGTCTGGAGCATGGTAAAAGTTTAAGGACCAATTATCAAAGTTTACCACTTAGATCTGTCTTATAACAAGGTCCTTCTGGAAAGGAAAATGTTATCTAAAGAGCTATTTTTAAGGCTCCATACGGGTGTCATGTGAATATAAAGGTGTATCTCGCTATAATTCACTTGATATGTATAGCATTAGGGTGTCATGTGAATATAAAGGTGTATCTGGCTATAATTCACTTGATATGTATAGCATTAGGGTGTCATGTGAATATAAAGGTGTATGTCGCTATAATTCACTTGATATGTATAGCATTAGGGTGTCATGTGAATATAAAGGTGTATCTCGCTATAATTCACTTAATATATGTATAGCATTAGGGTGTCATGGGAATATAAAGGTGTATCTCGCTATAATTCACTTGATATGTATAGCATTAGGGTGTCATGGGAATATAAAGGTGTATCTCGCTATAATTCACTTGATATGTATAGCATTAGGGTGTATGTCGCTATAATTCACTTGATATGTATAGCATTAGGGTGTCATGTGAATATAAAGGTGTATGTCACTATAATTCACTTGATATGTATAGCATTAGGGTGTCATATGAATATAAAGGTGTACCTCGCTATAATTCACTTGATATGTATAGCATTAGGGTGTCATATGAATATAAAGGTGTATCTCGCTATAATTCACTTGATATGTATAGCATTAGGGTGTCATATGAATATAAAGGTGTATCTCGCTATAATTCACTTGATATGTATAGCATTAGGGTGTCATGTGAATATAAAGGTGTATGTCGTTATAATTTACTTTATATGTATAGCATTAGGGTGTCATGTGAATATGAAGGCGTATCTCGCTATAATTCACTTGATATGTATAGCATTAGGGTGTCATATGAATATAAAGGTGTATGTTGCTATAATTCACTTGATATGTATAGCATTAGGGTGTCATGTGAATATAAAGGTGTATCTCACTATAATTCACTTGATATGTATAGCATTAGGGTGTCATATGAATATAAAGGTGTATCTCGCTATAATTTACTTGATATGTATAGCATTAGGGTGTCATATGAATATAAAGGTGTATCTCGCTATAATTCACTTGATATGTATAGCATTAGGGTGTCATATGAATATAAAGGTGTATCTCGCTATAATTCACTTGATATGTATAGCATTAGGGTGTCATGTGAATATAAAGGTGTATATCGCTATAATTCACTTGATATGTATAGCATTAGGGTGTCATATGAATATAAAGGTGTATCTCACTATAATTCACTTGATATGTATAGCATTAGGGTGTCATGTGAATATAAAGGTGTATGTCGTTATAATTTACTTTATATGTATAGCATTAGGGTGTCATATGAATATAAAGGTGTATCTCACTATAATTCACTTGATATGTATAGCATTAGGGTGTCATATGAATATAAAGGTGTATGTCGCTATAATTCACTTTATATGTATAGCATTAAGGTGTCATGTGAATATGACGGTGTATGTCACTATAATTCACTTTATATGTATAGCATTAGGGTGTCACGTGAATATAAAGGTGTATGTCGCTATAATTTACTTTATATGTATAGCATTAGGGTGTCACGTGAATATAAAGGTGTATGTCGCTATAATTCACTTGATATGTATAGCATTAGGGTGTCATGTGAATATAAAGGTGTATCTCGCTATAATTTACTTTATATGTATAGCATTAGGGAGTCATGTGAATATAAAGGTGTATGTCGCTATAATTTACTTTATATGTATAGCATTAGGGTGTCATATGAATATAAAGGTGTATCTCGCTATAATTCACTTGATATGTATAGCATTAGGGTGTCATGTGAATATGAAGGTGTATCTCGCTATAATTCACTTGATATGTATAGCATTAGGGTGTCATGTAAATATGAAGGCGTATGTCGCTATAATTCACTTGATATGTATAGCATTAGGGTGTCATGTGAATATAAAGGTGTATCTCGCTATAATTCACTTGATATGTATAGCATTAGGGTGTCATGTGAATATAAAGGTGTATGTCACTATAATTCACTTGATATGTATAGCATTAGGGTGTCATGTGAATATGACGGTGTATGTCACTATAATTCACTTGATATGTATAGCATTAGGGTGTCACGTGAATATAAAGGTGTAGCTCGCTATAATTCACTTGATATGTATAGCATTAGGGTGTCATGTGAATATAAAGGTGTATCTCGCTATAATTCACTTGATATGTATAGCATTAGGGTGTCATGTGAATATAAAGGTGTATCTCACTATAATTCACTTGATATGTATAGCATTAGGGTGTTATATGAATATAAAGGTGTATCTCGCTATAATTCACTTGATATGTATAGCATTAGGGTGTCATATGAATATAAAGGTGTATCTCGCTATAATTCACTTGATATGTATAGCATTAGGGTGTCATGTGAATATAAAAGTGTATCTGGCTATAATTCACTTGATATGTATAGCATTAGGGTGTCACGTGAATATAAAGGTGTATCTCACTATAATTCACTTGATATGTATAGCATTAGGGTGTCATGTGAATATGACGGTGTATGTCACTATAATTCACTTGATATGTATAGCATTAGGGTGTCATGTGAATATAAAAGTGTATCTGGCTATAATTCACTTGATATGTATAGCATTAGGGTGTCATGTGAATATAAAGGTGTATCTCGCTATAATTTACTTTATATGTATAGCATTAGGGTGTCATGTGAATATGAAGGCGTATCTCGCTATAATTCACTTGATATGTATAGCATTAGGGTGTCATGTGAATATAAAGGTGTATCTCGCTATAATTCACTTGATATGTATAGCATTAGGGTGTCATGTGAATATAAAGGTGTATCTCGCTATAATTCACTTGATATGTATAGCATTAGGGTGTCATGTGAATATAAAGGTGTATCTCGCTATAATTCACTTGATATGTATAGCATTAAGGTGTCATGTGAATATGATGGTGTATGTCACTATAATTCACTTTATATGTATAGCATTAGGGTGTCACGTGAATATAAAGGTGTATGTCGCTATAATTTACTTTATATGTATAGCATTAGGGTGTCACGTGAATATAAAGGTGTATCTCGCTATAATTCACTTGATATGTATAGCATTAGGGTGTCATGTGAATATGAAGGTGTATGTCGCTATAATTCACTTGATATGTATAGCATTAGGGTATCATGTGAATATAAAGGTGTATCTCGCTATAATTCACTTGATATGTATAGCATTAGGGTGTCATGTGAATATAAAGGTGTATCTCGCTATAATTCACTTGATATGTATAGCATTAGGGTGTCATGTGAATATAAAGGTGTATCTCGCTATAATTCACTTGATATGTATAGCATTAGGGTGTCACGTGAATATAAAGGTGTATGTCACTATAATTCACTTGATATGTATAGCATTAGGGAGTCAGATGAATATAAAGGTGTATGTCACTATAATTCACTTGATATGTATAGCATTAGGGTGTCATGTGAATATAAAGGTGTATGTCGTTATAATTTACTTTATATGTATAGCATTAGGGTGTCATATGAATATAAAGGTGTATCTCGCTATAATTCACTTGATATGTATAGCATTAGGGTGTCATGTGAATATAAAGGTGTATCTCGCTATAATTCACTTGATATGTATAGCATTAGGGTGTCATGTGAATATAAAGGTGTATCTCGCTATAATTCACTTGATATGTATAGCATTAGGGTGTCATGTGAATATAAAAGTGTATCTGGCTATAATTCACTTGATATGTATAGCATTAGGGTGTCATGTGAATATGAAGGCGTATCTCGCTATAATTCACTTGATATGTATAGCATTAGGGTGTCATGTGAATATAAAGGTGTATCTCGCTATAATTCACTTGATATGTATAGCATTAGGGTGTCATGTGAATATAAAGGTGTATCTCGCTATAATTCACTTGATATGTATAGCATTAGGGTGTCATGTGAATATAAAGGTGTATCTCGCTATAATTCACTTGATATGTATAGCATTAGGGTGTATCTCGCTATAATTCACTTGATATGTATAGCATTAGGGTGTCATATGAATATAAAGGTGTATCTCGCTATAATTCACTTGATATGTATAGCATTAGGGTGTCATGTGAATATAAAGGTGTATCTCGCTATAATTCACTTGATATGTATAGCATTAGGGTGTCATGTGAATATAAAGGTGTATGTCGTTATAATTTACTTTATATGTATAGCATTAGGGTGTCATGTGAATATGACGGTGTATGTCACTATAATTCACTTTATATGTATAGCATTAGGGTGTCACGTGAATATAAAGGTGTATGTCGCTATAATTTACTTTATATGTATAGCATTAGGGTGTCACGTGAATATAAAGGTGTATCTCGCTATAATTCACTTGATATGTATAGCATTAGGGTGTCATGTGAATATAAAGGTGTATGTCGCTATAATTCACTTGATATGTATAGCATTAGGGTGTCATGTGAATATAAAGGTGTATCTCGCTATAATTCACTTGATATGTATAGCATTAGGGTGTCATGTGAATATAAAGGTGTATCTGGCTATAATTCACTTGATATGTATAGCATTAGGGTGTATGTCGCTATAATTCACTTGATATGTATAGCATTAGGGTGTCATGTGAATATAAAGGTGTATCTCGCTATAATTCACTTGATATGTATAGCATTAGGGTGTCATGTGAATATAAAGGTGTATCTCGCTATAATTCACTTGATATGTATAGCATTAGGGTGTCATATGAATATAAAGGTGTATCTCGCTATAATTCACTTGATATGTATAGCATTAGGGTGTCATATGAATATAAAGGTGTATCTCGCTATAATTCACTTGATATGTATAGCATTAGGGTGTCATGTGAATATAAAAGTGTATCTGGCTATAATTCACTTGATATGTATAGCATTAGGGTGTCACGTGAATATAAAGGTGTATCTCGCTATAATTCACTTGATATGTATAGCATTAGGGTGTCATGTGAATATGAAGGTGTATGTCGCTATAATTCACTTGATATGTATAGCATTAGGGTGTCATGTGAATATAAAGGTGTATCTCGCTATAATTCACTTGATATGTATAGCATTAGGGTGTCATGTGAATATAAAGGTGTATCTGGCTATAATTCACTTGATATGTATAGCATTAGGGTGTATGTCGCTATAATTCACTTGATATGTATAGCATTAGGGTGTCATGTGAATATAAAGGTGTATCTCGCTATAATTCACTTGATATGTATAGCATTAGGGTGTCATGTGAATATAAAGGTGTATCTCGCTATAATTCACTTGATATGTATAGCATTAGGGTGTCATATGAATATAAAGGTGTATCTCGCTATAATTCACTTGATATGTATAGCATTAGGGTGTCATATGAATATAAAGGTGTATCTCGCTATAATTCACTTGATATGTATAGCATTAGGGTGTCATGTGAATATAAAAGTGTATCTGGCTATAATTCACTTGATATGTATAGCATTAGGGTGTCACGTGAATATAAAGGTGTATCTCACTATAATTCACTTGATATGTGTAGCATTAGGGTGTCATATGAATATGACGGTGTATGTCACTATAATTCACTTGATATGTATAGCATTAGGGTGTCATGTGAATATAAAAGTGTATCTGGCTATAATTCACTTGATATGTATAGCATTAGGGTGTCATGTGAATATAAAGGTGTATCTCGCTATAATTTACTTTATATGTATAGCATTAGGGTGTCATGTGAATATGAAGGCGTATCTCGCTATAATTCACTTGATATGTATAGCATTAGGGTGTCATGTGAATACAAAGGTGTATCTCGCTATAATTCACTTGATATGTATAGCATTAGGGTGTCATGTGAATATAAAGGTGTATCTCGCTATAATTCACTTGATATGTATAGCATTAGGGTGTCATGTGAATATAAAGGTGTATCTCGCTATAATTCACTTGATATGTATAGCATTAAGGTGTCATGTGAATATGACGGTGTATGTCACTATAATTCACTTTATATGTATAGCATTAGGGTGTCACGTGAATATAAAGGTGTATGTCGCTATAATTTACTTTATATGTATAGCATTAGGGTGTGTCACGTGAATATAAAGGTGTATCTCGCTATAATTCACTTGATATGTATAGCATTAGGGTGTCATGTGAATATGAAGGTGTATGTCGCTATAATTCACTTGATATGTATAGCATTAGGGTGTCATGTGAATATAAAGGTGTATCTCGCTATAATTCACTTGATATGTATAGCATTAGGGTGTCATGTGAATATAAAGGTGTATCTCGCTATAATTCACTTGATATGTATAGCATTAGGGTGTCATGTGAATATAAAGGCGTATCTCGCTATAATACACTTGATATGTATAGCATTAGGGTGTCACGTGAATATAAAGGTGTATGTCACTATAATTCACTTGATATGTATAGCATTAGGGAGTCATATGAATATAAAGGTGTATGTCACTATAATTCACTTGATATGTATAGCATTAGGGTGTCATGTGAATATAAAGGTGTATGTCGTTATAATTTACTTTATATGTATAGCATTAGGGTGTCATATGAATATAAAGGTGTATCTCGCTATAATTCACTTGATATGTATAGCATTAGGGTGTCATGTGAATATAAAAGTGTATCTCGCTATAATTCACTTGATATGTATAGCATTAGGGTGTCATGTGAATATAAAGGTGTATCTCGCTATAATTCACTTGATATGTATAGCATTAGGGTGTCATGTGAATATAAAAGTGTATCTGCTATAATTCACTTGATATGTATAGCATTAGGGTGTCATGTGAATATGAAGGCGTATCTCGCTATAATTCACTTGATATGTATAGCATTAGGGTGTCATGTGAATATAAAGGTGTATCTCGCTATAATTCACTTGATATGTATAGCATTAGGGTGTCATGTGAATATAAAGGTGTATCTCGCTATAATTCACTTGATATGTATAGCATTAGGGTGTCATGTGAATATAAAGGTGTATCTCGCTATAATTCACTTGATATGTATAGCATTAGGGTGTCATGTGAATATAAAAGTGTATCTGGCTATAATTCACTTGATATGTATAGCATTAGGGTGTCATGTGAATATGAAGGCGTATCTCGCTATAATTCACTTGATATGTATAGCATTAGGGTGTCATGTGAATATAAAGGTGTATCTCGCTATAATTCACTTGATATGTGTAGCATTAGGGTGTCATGTGAATATAAAGGTGTATCTCGCTATAATTCACTTGATATGTATAGCATTAGGGTGTCATGTGAATATAAAGGTGTATCTCGCTATAATTCACTTGATATGTATAGCATTAGGGTGTATCTCGCTATAATTCACTTGATATGTATAGCATTAGGGTGTCATGTGAATATAAAGGTGTATCTCACTATAATTCACTTGATATGTATAGCATTAGGGTGTCATGTGAATATAAAGGTGTATCTCGCTATAATTCACTTGATATGTATAGCATTAGGGTGTCATGTGAATATAAAGGTGTATGTCGTTATAATTTACTTTATATGTATAGCATTAGGGTGTCATGTGAATATGACGGTGTATGTCACTATAATTCACTTTATATGTATAGCATTAGGGTGTCACGTGAATATAAAGGTGTATGTCGCTATAATTTACTTTATATGTATAGCATTAGGGTGTCACGTGAATATAAAGGTGTATCTCGCTATAATTCACTTGATATGTATAGCATTAGGGTGTCATGTGAATATGAAGGTGTATGTCGCTATAATTCACTTGATATGTATAGCATTAGGGTGTCATGTGAATATAAAGGTGTATGTCACTATAATTCACTTGATATGTATAGCATTAGGGTGTCATATGAATATAAAGGTGTACCTCGCTATAATTCACTTGATATGTATAGCATTAGGGTGTCATATGAATATAAAGGTGTATCTCGCTATAATTCACTTGATATGTATAGCATTAGGGTGTCATATGAATATAAAGGTGTATCTCGCTATAATTCACTTGATATGTATAGCATTAGGGTGTCATGTGAATATAAAGGTGTATGTCGTTATAATTTACTTTATATGTATAGCATTAGGGTGTCATGTGAATATGAAGGCGTATCTCGCTATAATTCACTTGATATGTATAGCATTAGGGTGTCATATGAATATAAAGGTGTATCTCGCTATAATTCACTTGATATGTATAGCATTAGGGTGTCATGTGAATATAAAGGTGTATCTCACTATAATTCACTTGATATGTATAGCATTAGGGTGTCATATGAATATAAAGGTGTATCTCGCTATAATTTACTTGATATGTATAGCATTAGGGTGTCATATGAATATAAAGGTGTATCTCGCTATAATTCACTTGATATGTATAGCATTAGGGTGTCATATGAATATAAAGGTGTATCTCGCTATAATTCACTTGATATGTATAGCATTAGGGTGTCATGTGAATATAAAGGTGTATCTCGCTATAATTCACTTGATATGTATAGCATTAGGGTGTCATATGAATATAAAGGTGTATCTCACTATAATTCACTTGATATGTATAGCATTAGGGTGTCATGTGAATATAAAGGTGTATGTCGTTATAATTTACTTTATATGTATAGCATTAGGGTGTCATATGAATATAAAGGTGTATCTCACTATAATTCACTTGATATGTATAGCATTAGGGTGTCATATGAATATAAAGGTGTATGTCGCTATAATTCACTTTATATGTATAGCATTAAGGTGTCATGTGAATATGACGGTGTATGTCACTATAATTCACTTTATATGTATAGCATTAGGGTGTCACTGTGAATATAAAGGTGTATGTCGCTATAATTTACTTTATATGTATAGCATTAGGGTGTCACGTGAATATAAAGGTGTATGTCGCTATAATTCACTTGATATGTATAGCATTAGGGTGTCATGTGAATATAAAGGTGTATCTCGCTATAATTTACTTTATATGTATAGCATTAGGGAGTCATGTGAATATAAAGGTGTATGTCGCTATAATTTACTTTATATGTATAGCATTAGGGTGTCATATGAATATAAAGGTGTATCTCGCTATAATTCACTTGATATGTATAGCATTAGGGTGTCATGTGAATATGAAGGTGTATCTCGCTATAATTCACTTGATATGTATAGCATTAGGGTGTCATGTAAATATGAAGGCGTATGTCGCTATAATTCACTTGATATGTATAGCATTAGGGTGTCATGTGAATATAAAGGTGTATCTCGCTATAATTCACTTGATATGTATAGCACTAGGGTGTCATGTGAATATAAAGGTGTATGTCACTATAATTCACTTGATATGTATAGCATTAGGGTGTCATGTGAATATGACGGTGTATGTCGCTATAATTCACTTGATATGTATAGCATTAGGGTGTCACGTGAATATAAAGGTGTAGCTCGCTATAATTCACTTGATATGTATAGCATTAGGGTGTCATGTGAATATAAAGGTGTATCTCGCTATAATTCACTTGATATGTATAGCATTAGGGTGTCATGTGAATATAAAGGTGTATCTCGCTATAATTCACTTGATATGTATAGCATTAGGGTGTCATATGAATATAAAGGTGTATCTCGCTATAATTCACTTGATATGTATAGCATTAGGGTGTCATGTGAATATAAAGGTGTATCTCGCTATAATTCACTTGATATGTATAGCATTAGGGTGTCACGTGAATATAAAGGTGTATCTCGCTATAATTCACTTGATATGTATAGCATTAGGGTGTCATGTGAATATGAAGGTGTATGTCCGCTATAATTCACTTGATATGTATAGCATTAGGGTGTCATGTGAATATAAAAGTGTATCTGGCTATAATTCACTTGATATGTATAGCATTAGGGTGTCATGTGAATATAAAGGTGTATCTCGCTATAATTTACTTTATATGTATAGCATTAGGGTGTCATGTGAATATGAAGGCGTTATCTCGCTATAATTCACTTGATATGTATAGCATTAGGGTGTCATGTGAATATAAAGGTGTATCTCGCTATAATTCACTTGATATGTATAGCATTAGGGTGTCATGTGAATATAAAGGTGTATCTCGCTATAATTCACTTGATATGTATAGCATTAGGGTGTCATATGAATATAAAGGTGTATCTCGCTATAATTCACTTGATATGTATAGCATTAGGGTGTCATGTGAATATGACGGTGTATGTCACTATAATTCACTTTATATGTATAGCATTAGGGTGTCACGTGAATATAAAGGTGTATGTCGCTATAATTTACTTTATATGTATAGCATTAGGGTGTCACGTGAATATAAAGGTGTATCTCGCTATAATTCACTTGATATGTATAGCATTAGGGTGTCATGTGAATATGAAGGTGTATGTCGCTATAATTCACTTGATATGTATAGCATTAGGGTGTCATGTGAATATAAAGGTGTATCTCGCTATAATTCACTTGATATGTATAGCATTAGGGTGTCATGTGAATATAAAGGTGTATCTCGCTATAATTCACTTGATATGTATAGCATTAGGGTGTCATGTGAATATAAAGGTGTATCTCGCTATAATTCACTTGATATGTATAGCATTAGGGTGTCACGTGAATATAAAGGTGTATGTCACTATAATTCACTTGATATGTATAGCATTAGGGAGTCATATGAATATAAAGGTGTATGTCACTATAATTCACTTGATATGTATAGCATTAGGGTGTCATGTGAATATAAAGGTGTATGTCGTTATAATTTACTTTATATGTATAGCATTAGGGTGTCATATGAATATAAAGGTGTATCTCGCTATAATTCACTTGATATGTATAGCATTAGGGTGTCATGTGAATATAAAGGTGTATCTCGCTATAATTCACTTGATATGTATAGCATTAGGGTGTCATGTGAATATAAAGGTGTATCTCGCTATAATTCACTTGATATGTATAGCATTAGGGTGTCATGTGAATATAAAGGTGTATCTCGCTATAATTCACTTGATATGTATAGCATTAGGGTGTCATGTGAATATAAAGGTGTATCTCGCTATAATTCACTTGATATGTATAGCATTAGGGTGTCATGTGAATATAAAAGTGTATCTCGGCTATAATTCACTTGATATGTATAGCATTAGGGTGTCATGTGAATATGAAGGCGTATCTCGCTATAATTCACTTGATATGTATAGCATTAGGGTGTCATGTGAATATAAAGGTGTATCTCGCTATAATTCACTTGATATGCATAGCATTAGGGTGTCATGTGAATATAAAGGTGTATCTCGCTATAATTCACTTGATATGTATAGCATTAGGGTGTCATGTGAATATAAAGGTGTATCTCGCTATAATTCACTTGATATGTATAGCATTAGGGTGTATCTCGCTATAATTCACTTGATATGTATAGCATTAGGGTGTCATATGAATATAAAGGTGTATCTCGCTATAATTCACTTGATATGTATAGCATTAGGGTGTCATGTGAATATAAAGGTGTATCTCGCTATAATTCACTTGATATGTATAGCATTAGGGTGTCATGTGAATATAAAGGTGTATGTCGTTATAATTTACTTTATATGTATAGCATTAGGGTGTCATGTGAATATGACGGTGTATGTCACTATAATTCACTTTATATGTATAGCATTAGGGTGTCACGTGAATATAAAGGTGTATGTCGCTATAATTTACTTTATATGTATAGCATTAGGGTGTCACGTGAATATAAAGGTGTATCTCGCTATAATTCACTTGATATGTATAGCATTAGGGTGTCATGTGAATATAAAGGTGTATGTCGCTATAATTCACTTGATATGTATAGCATTAGGGTGTCATGTGAATATAAAGGTGTATCTCGCTATAATTCACTTGATATGTATAGCATTAGGGTGTCATGTGAATATAAAGGTGTATCTGGCTATAATTCACTTGATATGTATAGCATTAGGGTGTATGTCGCTATAATTCACTTGATATGTATAGCATTAGGGTGTCATGTGAATATAAAGGTGTATCTCGCTATAATTCACTTGATATGTATAGCATTAGGGTGTCATGTGAATATAAAGGTGTATCTCGCTATAATTCACTTGATATGTATAGCATTAGGGTGTCATATGAATATAAAGGTGTATCTCGCTATAATTCACTTGATATGTATAGCATTAGGGTGTCATATGAATATAAAGGTGTATCTCGCTATAATTCACTTGATATGTATAGCATTAGGGTGTCATGTGAATATAAAAGTGTATCTGGCTATAATTCACTTGATATGTATAGCATTAGGGTGTCACGTGAATATAAAGGTGTATCTCGCTATAATTCACTTGATATGTATAGCATTAGGGTGTCATGTGAATATGAAGGTGTATGTCGCTATAATTCACTTGATATGTATAGCATTAGGGTGTCATGTGAATATAAAGGTGTATCTCGCTATAATTCACTTGATATGTATAGCATTAGGGTGTCATGTGAATATAAAGGTGTATCTGGCTATAATTCACTTGATATGTATAGCATTAGGGTGTATGTCGCTATAATTCACTTGATATGTATAGCATTAGGGTGTCATGTGAATATAAAGGTGTATCTCGCTATAATTCACTTGATATGTATAGCATTAGGGTGTCATGTGAATATAAAGGTGTATCTCGCTATAATTCACTTGATATGTATAGCATTAGGGTGTCATATGAATATAAAGGTGTATCTCGCTATAATTCACTTGATATGTATAGCATTAGGGTGTCATATGAATATAAAGGTGTATCTCGCTATAATTCACTTGATATGTATAGCATTAGGGTGTCACGTGAATATAAAGGTGTATCTTACTATAATTCACTTGATATGTGTAGCATTAGGGTGTCATATGAATATGACGGTGTATGTCACTATAATTCACTTGATATGTATAGCATTAGGGTGTCATGTGAATATAAAAGTGTATCTGGCTATAATTCACTTGATATGTATAGCATTAGGGTGTCATGTGAATATAAAGGTGTATCTCGCTATAATTTACTTTATATGTATAGCATTAGGGTGTCATGTGAATATGAAGGCGTATCTCGCTATAATTCACTTGATATGTATAGCATTAGGGTGTCATGTGAATATAAAGGTGTATCTCGCTATAATTCACTTGATATGTATAGCATTAGGGTGTCATGTGAATATAAAGGTGTATCTCGCTATAATTCACTTGATATGTATAGCATTAGGGTGTCATGTGAATATAAAGGTGTATCTCGCTATAATTCACTTGATATGTATAGCATTAAGGTGTCATGTGAATATGACGGTGTATGTCACTATAATTCACTTTATATGTATAGCATTAGGGTGTCACGTGAATATAAAGGTGTATGTCGCTATAATTTACTTTATATGTATAGCATTAGGGTGTCACGTGAATATAAAGGTGTATCTCGCTATAATTCACTTGATATGTATAGCATTAGGGTGTCATGTGAATATGAAGGTGTATGTCGCTATAATTCACTTGATATGTATAGCATTAGGGTGTCATGTGAATATAAAGGTGTATCTCGCTATAATTCACTTGATATGTATAGCATTAGGGTGTCATGTGAATATAAAGGTGTATCTCGCTATAATTCACTTGATATGTATAGCATTAGGGTGTCATGTGAATATAAAGGCGTATCTCGCTATAATTCACTTGATATGTATAGCATTAGGGTGTCACGTGAATATAAAGGTGTATGTCACTATAATTCACTTGATATGTATAGCATTAGGGAGTCATATGAATATAAAGGTGTATGTCACTATAATTCACTTGATATGTATAGCATTAGGGTGTCATGTGAATATAAAGGTGTATGTCGTTATAATTTACTTTATATGTATAGCATTAGGGTGTCATATGAATATAAAGGTGTATCTCGCTATAATTCACTTGATATGTATAGCATTAGGGTGTCATGTGAATATAAAGGTGTATCTCGCTATAATTCACTTGATATGTATAGCATTAGGGTGTCATGTGAATATAAAGGTGTATCTCGCTATAATTCACTTGATATGTATAGCATTAGGGTGTCATGTGAATATAAAAGTGTATCTGGCTATAATTCACTTGATATGTATAGCATTAGGGTGTCATGTGAATATGAAGGCGTATCTCGCTATAATTCACTTGATATGTATAGCATTAGGGTGTCATGTGAATATAAAGGTGTATCTCGCTATAATTCACTTGATATGTGTAGCATTAGGGTGTCATGTGAATATAAAGGTGTATCTCGCTATAATTCACTTGATATGTATAGCATTAGGGTGTCATGTGAATATAAAGGTGTATCTCGCTATAATTCACTTGATATGTATAGCATTAGGGTGTATCTCGCTATAATTCACTTGATATGTATAGCATTAGGGTGTCATGTGAATATAAAGGTGTATCTCACTATAATTCACTTGATATGTATAGCATTAGGGTGTCATGTGAATATAAAGGTGTATCTCGCTATAATTCACTTGATATGTATAGCATTAGGGTGTCATGTGAATATAAAGGTGTATGTCGTTATAATTTACTTTATATGTATAGCATTAGGGTGTCATGTGAATATGACGGTGTATGTCACTATAATTCACTTTATATGTATAGCATTAGGGTGTCACGTGAATATAAAGGTGTACGTCGCTATAATTTACTTTATATGTATAGCATTAGGGTGTCACGTGAATATAAAGGTGTATCTCGCTATAATTCACTTGATATGTATAGCATTAGGGTGTCATGTGAATATGAAGGTGTATGTTGCTATAATTCACTTGATATGTATAGCATTAGGGTGTCATGTGAATATAAAGGTGTATCTCGCTATAATTCACTTGATATGTATAGCATTAGGGTGTTATGTGAATATAAAGGTGTATCTGGCTATAATTCACTTGATATGTATAGCATTAGGGTGTATGTCGCTATAATTCACTTGATATGTATAGCATTAGGGTGTCATGTGAATATAAAGGTGTATGTCGCTATAATTCACTTAAAATATGTATAGCATTAGGGTGTCATGTGAATATGAAGGTGTATCTGGCTATAATTCACTTGATATGTATAGCATTAGGGTGTCATGGGAATATGAAGGTGTATCTGGCTATAATTCACTTGATATGTATAGCATTAGGGTGTCATGTGAATATAAAGGTGTATCTCACTATAATTCACTTGATATGTATAGCATTAGGGTGTCATGTGAATATAAAGGTGTATCTGGCTATAATTCACTTGATATGTATAGCATTAGGGTGTCATGTGAATATAAAGGTGTATCTCACTATAATTCACTTGATATGTATAGCATTAGGGTGTCATGTGAATATAAAGGTGTATCTGGCTATAATTCACTTGATATGTATAGCATTAGGGTGTCATGTGAATATGAAGGTGTATCTGGCTATAATTCACTTGATATGTATAGCATTAGGGTGTCATGTGAATATAAAAGTGTTTCTGGCTATAATTCACTTGATATGTATAGCATTAGGGTGTCCCGTGAATATAAAGGTGTATCTCACTATAATTCACTTGATATGTATAGCATTAGGGTGTCATGTGAATATGAAGGTGTATGTCACTATAATTCACTTGATATGTATAGCATTAGGGAGTCATGTGAATATAAAGGTGTATGTCACTATAATTCACTTGATATGTATAGCATTAGGGTGTCATGTGAATATGAAGGTGTATCTCGCTATAATTCACTTGATATGTATAGCATTAGGGTGTCATGTGAATATAAAGGTGTATCTCGCTATAATTCACTTGATATGTATAGCATTAGGGTGTCATGTGAATATAAAGGTGTATCTCGCTATAATTCACTTGATATGTATAGCATTAGGGTGTCATGTAAATATGAAGGCGTATGTCGCTATAATTCACTTGATATGTATAGCATTAGGGTGTCAGGGGAATATAAAGGTGTATGTCGCTATAATTCACTTGATATGTATAGCATTAGGGTGTCATGTGAATATAAAGGTGTATCTCGCTATAATTCACTTGATATGTATAGCATTAGGGTGTTATGTGAATATGAAGGCGTATGTCGCTATAATTCACTTGATATGTATAGCATTAGGGTGTCATGGGAATATGAAGGTGTATCTCGCTATAATTCACTTGATATGTATAGCATTAGGGTGTCATGGGAATATGACGGTGTATGTCACTATAATTCACTTGATATGTATAGCATTAGGGTGTCACGTGAATATAAAGGTGTATGTCACTATAATTCACTTGATATGTATAGAATTGGGTGTCATGGGAATATGAAGGTGTATGTCGCTATTATTCGCTTGATATGTATAGCATTAGGGTGTCACGTGAAGATAAAGGTGTATCTTGCTATAATTCACTTGAGACAAAAGTGGAGAGGCGCCAAGTCATAGAGCAGTAACATCAGACCATACAAGGACCGACCCACCCCCAGGTGATGGATTCAGGAGTGACGCTGTTTGTGATTTGGATATTGTCCCATTCCATCAGCTCTACTACTAGACCGTCGCTGGGAGAGATTGGGAGAAACCATTACTGTGATTGGACGAGGTCCTGCACGTCATCTAGCCTCTGTGTGTCTGCCGGGCGACTCTGAATAGTTCCGGCTTGTGTATACTGACACGCTGTGTCGCTCCGCTTGTGTGTATTCCATCTACCTGGGGGTGGGTCGGTCCTCGTATGGTCTGACGTTACTGCTCTATGCCTTGGCGCCTCTCCGCTTTTCTCTCTCTACCTAGGAGTCCTGTCTGGATGATGTTACTTGGGAGTGCAGCCTGATGCACGAAGGATTTCTGAGCGATTATCTCTCCACACTAGCGCACCTCGATTTGGGATCTCCTATCCTGATCTGACCAGCATAATTCACTTGATATGTATATGTTTTTTACACTAATAAAACAGGTACTGGAAAAAGCTGAATGCCACTCCTGTGGCCATATTCAGCAATTGTTTAGTTGTACGCCTTCCCGGACTCTGTCCTCTGGTCTCCCTGATCATTGCCCCCAAACAAACAGTTATTGATATCAAGTTATCTTATCTTGTTATTACTTTGTGTAAAATGCTGCAGAATCCGTTGATACATTACAAATAAACATAAGAAGAAGAAACGTAATACATGACTATATTTCTTTCTTACATATTCCCTCACTGAGTGAGTCCCCCATTGCAAGAATAATGTTAAAAGGCCATTAAATACAGTACAATTCACACATACACAATAAAAAGACAATGCAATAAAACTTAATTCATTACAAATGAGTAGAAGATTTCTTTTTCTGTTAAATGTTAAAGTTAATTCCCTTTTCCCTCCCCCTGTATCATGTGACAGTTGTCAGTCACAAAACGCATATACTTATTTGCTGTGCACTCTCGCACATGCTCAGTAGGAGATGGTGCCTCAGATAGTGTTGATAAAACAAGATTGTGCACATTTATATAATGGAAGTAAATTGCAAAGTTTTGTTTAAATTGCATGCTCAATCTTAAAGGGCCATGATACCCAAATGTTTAAACACTTGAAAGTGATGCAGTATAGCTGTACAAAGCTGACTAGAAAATTATCACCTGAACATCTCTATGTAAAAAAGAAAGATATTTTACCTCAAAAGTTCCTCAGTAGTCACATGCCATTGTAAAGAACTTCTAAGCAGCAAATTAGTATGTCTGTCCCGGAACAGCGAAAGGAGCGAGCATTTGTGCATACTCATATTATTTCCCTATTCAGTTTAAGGAAGATTACTATGAAATCTCATGAGAGTTAAGTCAAATCTCATGAGATCACAGTAAAAGAGTTCATGACCTCAGCACTGCTGATGCTGATTGGCTGCTGTTCATTTCTTCATTATTATTTTTTTTTACCTGCAGCTGGGCAGCAGCTGAATTATAACTTTTTACACAGAACTTACTCTGCTGAGCTGAGGAGATTGTGAGGTAAAATATCTTATTTTTTACATAGAGATGCTCAGGTTATATTTTCCTGTCAGCTTTTTACAGTTATACTGCATCAGTTTCAAGTGATTTAGCATATGAGTATTATGTCCCTTTAATCATAAAAGTTTAATTTTGTCTTTAGCTTTCCTTTAACCCTTTGAGTGCTAAAGACGGCTCTGAGCCGTCACAGAGTTTCCCACTCTGGTACTAATGACGGCTCAGAGCCGTCACTAGCACTCTCCCACCTTGAGGAAGTTCTGGGGGCTCCCACCCGCTCCTACCTCGGTAAACGTGTCTGTAGAGTGACAGGCATTACTGGGGCTTCCCGTTTTGCGTGGTGACGTCACGCGCAATAACGTGATGATGTCACCTCGCAACTTTATATATACTTAACAATGTTAAGTATAGGAGCAGGGTGCATGCTGCTTAGAAGCCTGTATCTCAGGCATCTAAGCAGCTACAGACCCCCAAGACCCCCCCAATGGAAAGGTAATCACCCAACCTTTCCAACAGTGCAAGTATAGGGGGTCTGAATTTTTTTTTTTTTTTTTAAATAAAATAAAAAAGCTTAGCACCCAGGTGGGAAAGTGCTTAGCACTCAAAGGGTTAATCATTGTTCCCCTCACTAAATTATTCTATGATTTAAAAAAAAAATCAGTTTACAGTAACCTGATACTGATCCTCCTTCCAGTCCTAAGAATTCCTGTGCAAACTTCATTTGGCTCTTCACAGTGTATTTAGACTGGAGCCCAACTTAATCATTCAAAAAGGAATGTGTACCCATGTGATCCATTTTACCTGCTCAAGTATTACATTGTTTACAAATACCCCCTTTACATTTATTTTGTCAGTTGAAATAACTGTCTGTTAAGTCCACCCCCTATAGTGAAGTAGGACCTGAAGGAAAGCTATTTAAACAAGAGGAATCAACAGAAAGCAATACCCTTTTGGGGGTAGTAGTGAGGGAGAGCTCATTTGATAGGGGTTTCTGCAGCAACTTCATATATCTTGAACTTTTGCCAGTTACTTGCCATTATAGCACAGTAACAATTACTTTTAACAAAACCCAAATTTATCCTCAAATTCTTTTTTTTATTTTCCCTCATTTATTTTATGAATAAAATAAGGTCCCTGTTCTAATTCATGTTAATTTTTTTACATTATTATATTCAAGCTCAAGAAATAACATTTATTTCATTGCACAAAAATAAAACAGGTCATTCCTTTAAAAGTTATTTAATCACTCCAGTAAACATTATCCACAATTCTTGAGGTATGTCAGAAAAAATCAACTGTTGGCCAGATTATGGGGTCTATTTATCAAAGCGTCAATATCAGTGCTATCGCCAGCGTCAATACGCTCGCTAGACATCGCTGACGCGGATCTGAATACAATACCCTTATTTATAAAAAAAAACATCAAAAACAAGCGCGTCATATACGGTGCGAAGAGTATCGGACTGGTGTTAACTAACAGTCATCGATGTTGCGGTTATTCGGGTTTTTCACAACTTTATTTATGCCATTTCATTACTGTCTATATATAAGCACATTTTCCTAAAGCTAATCTTTTATTTTTCAACTGTTAATGTCCAAGAAATAGCTACATTTATACCTCAACAAACAATATCTCATAGAAAGTTATTTTTATATTTATTTGTTATACAAAAAAATCTGTTATATGATACTTTCACATATATTAATGTGTATTTGTATTTCTAGAAGTCATGATATGCTTTTATCTCATATTTATTTTATAAATGATTATTAATGCTAGAATTTGTACATATATCTTTGCACATACTTCTATGTATGTAAATATATATATATATATATATATATATAGAGTGGGGCAAAAAAGTATTTAGTCAGCCACCAATTGTGCAAGTTCTCCCACTTAAGAAGATGAGAGAGGCCTGTAATTTTCATCATAGGTATACCTCCACTATGAGAGACAAAATATGGAAACAAATCCAGACAATCACATTGTCTGATTTGGAAAGAATTTATTTTCATATTATGGTGGAAAATAAGTATTTGGTAACCTACAAAAAAGCAAGAATTCTGGCTCTCACAGACCTGTGTCTTCTTCTTTAAGAGGCTCCTCTGTCCTCCACTCATTACCTGTATTAATGGCACCTGTTTGAACTTGTTATCAGTATAATAGACACCTGTCCACAACCTCAAACAGTTACACTCCAAACTCCACTATGGTGAAGACCAAAGAGCTGTCGAAGGACACCAGAAACAAAATTGTAGACCTGCACCAGGCTGGGAAGACTGAATCTGCAATAGGCAAGCAGCTTGGTGTGAAGAAATCAACAGTGGGAGCAATAATTAGAAAATGGAAGACATGCAAGACCACTGATAATCTCCCTCGATCTGGGGCTCCACGCAAGATCTCACCCCGTGGGGTTAAAATGGTCACAAGAACGGTGAGCAAACATCCCAGAACCACACGGGGGGACCTAGTGAATGACCTGCAGAGAGCTGGGACCAACGTAACAAAGGCTACCATCAGTAACACACTACGCCGCCAGGGACTCAGATCCTGCAGTGCCAGATGTGTGCCCCTGCTTAAGCCAGTACATGTCCGGGCCCGTCTCAAGTATGCTAGAGAGCATGTGGATGATCCAGAAGCAGATTGGGAGAATGCCATATGGTCGGATGAAACCAAAGTAGAACTGTGTGGTAGAAACACAACTCGTCATGTTTGGAGGAGAGAGAATGCTGAGTTGCAACCAAAGAACACCATACATACTGTGAAGCATGGGGGTGGCAACATCATGCTTTGGGGCTGTTTCTCTACAAAGGGAACAGGACGACTGATCCGTGTACATGAAATGAATGAATGGGGCCATGTATCGTGAGATTTTGAGTGCAAACCTCCTTCCATCAGCAAGGGCATTGAAGATGAAACGTGGCTGGGTCTTTCAGCATGATAATGATCCCAAACACACCACCCGGGCAACGAAGGAGTGGCTTCGTAAGAAGCATTTCAAGGTCCTGAAGTGGCCTAACCAGTCTCCAGATCTTAACCCCATAGAAAACCTTTGGAGGGAGTTGAAAGTCTGTGTTGCCCAGCAACAGCCCCAAAACATCACTGCTCTAGAGGAGATCTGCATGCAGGAATGGGCCAACATACCAGCAACAGTGTGTGACAACCTTGTGAAGACTTACAGAAAACGTTTGACCTCTGTCATTGCCAACAAAGGATATATAACAAAGTATTGAGATGAACTTTTGATATTGACCAAATACTTATTTTCCACCATAATTTACAAATAAATTATTTCCAAATCAGACAATGTGATTGTCTGGATTTGTTTCCACATTTTGTCTCTCATAGTTGAGGTATACCTATGATGAAAATTACAGGCCCTCTCATTTTCTTAAGTGGGAGAACTTGCACAATTGGTGGCTGACTAAACTTTTTTGCCCCACTGTATATATGTGTGTGTGTGTTATGTCAGAAATCTGTTGCAAACATATTTACATGTCCCTAAATTTCTTTTTTTTCTAAACAATGGTGTCTTTCATATCTCTGTGTTTATTTATACCACTATATGTATATATTGTAAAAATGTATTATTATTCTGAGCAGGAATAATTGCAAATATAACATTTAATCAGAGTATCATATGTATTTATTTGCAATCAATGGATATTTTAAGAGCTGGGCCAGTTTTCTCTCTGTACCCGTGTAACCCCTCCTGATTGCAATCTAATTTTAAAAACCACCCCTTCACAGGTGTTATAAAATGGGCTGGCATATAAGATGACATTTCTTACTAAAAAAGAAATTCAAGAGAAGGAAGAAATACACTAAAAATAGCATGACAGTAAAGAGGTGATTTTAATTTCTGCTGTATATTAATTATGACAGTTTAATGTTAGGTGGGCTATCTCTTTAAGATTTCAGTTTAGGATTATATTGAATCAAACATCAATTCGAATTTTAAAATCCTTGTTTAAAGTATTACACTGTGTGTCCTAATGTCAGCATCAATGTTTATCTTTCACAGTATCATATTTTACTTCACAAATTTCAACATTTGCCGATCTTGACACTTTGATAACTATGGTGGATCAATCTCACGACAAATACAACGTGGAATTCAAGCGTATTTTCGGTTGACGCTTTGAAAAATAGACCCCTATAAGTGGAGCCCTAATTAATGCTCCTGCTCGAGCGTTAACTGCGCTAAAAGTAAGCTTTTTGTGAGTATCAGGTTGCGCTCGTATTATCAGTTGAAAATAAACTGTTTTCACGTGTGTGCTAACCCAATAAGTGCAAAAAGAAGAACATAGAATATCATATGCACATGTATTTATTCCCCATAGAAGTCAATGGAGAAAAAAAGTGTATAAACTCAATCACATATTATTATCAGTTATTTGTAGGTCACCAAAAGATTCTACAGCGCTATAAACATAGGCATTGCATGCAAGGTATAGTTTAAGGTAGTAAGAGAACATCCAGGAATAGATATGAGAAAGACAGTTAGTGACACACATTAGCAAGGAAGGAGATAGGTCTGGTGCAGAGAGGTAGATTTGGGTGTCATCAGCATAAAATTGATATTGAAACCTGTGGGACTCTATTAAGGAACCTAATAATGACATGTAGATTTAGAAGAGAAGTGTACTATGGACAGAGCCTTGTGGTACCCCGACAGAAAGTAGTAAAGGGGAAAAGGATGAACCAGAGAAGGCTACACTAAAAGTATGGTTAGACGACAGGTAGGAAGAGAACCTTTAAAAGGGCTGTGCTGTGGATGACAAAGAAGTGAAGGGTTTGGAGTAAAAGAGGCTGGTCAACAGTATCAAAGACTGCAGACAGATCAAGGAGGATTAGTAGGGAGAAGTGGCCTTTTGATTTAGCTATAAGTAGGTCATTGGTAACCTTAATGATTGCTGTCTTCGTGGGGTGTTGGGGGGTGAAATCCAGATTGCAGTGGGTCAAGGAGGAAGTTTAATGTAAGGTAAGGGGATAGACATGCATATACTAGATTTTCAAGAAGCTTTGAGGCAAGGGGGAGTAGGGAAATAGGGGGGTAGTTGGATGGGCAGGTTGGATTGATAGAAGGTTTTTTAAGGATAGGTGTGACCAGTGCATGTTTTTAGAGATGTGGGAAATATACTGATGATGAGAGAGAGGTTAAAAATCTGTGTGAGTTTTGTGGTAAGGGTAGAAAAGAGGGAGGGGAGTAGCTGTGAGGGAATGGGATCGTGGGAACAGGTAGTGAGGTGAGAGGACAGTATAAGTGCAGAAACTTCTTCCTCAGTAACGGGTGAAAGAGCTGAATTTATGCCTATGTGGGTTTTGGATGATTGCAAGCTTTTGAGGGGTTGGGAGACTGGTAGTATATTGAGAGATGATTTAGTTTTTGAGTGTTATTAGGAGGTGGAGCTGGGCGGAGAAGAGTATTGAAAGTGGAGAACATATTCTCATGTGCAATAACCCAAAAACTATGAATATTTTACATTCCAATGTTCTTCACATAGCAGAATATTTTATTTAAAAAAGCATATCTACATATATCTGATTTTGTTTGGTACATATATATATATATATATATATATATATATATATATATATATATATATATATATATATATATATATTTATAAATACTTCTGCTATGTGCAAAACATTGGAATGTGAAATATTTACAGTAAATAAATAGTTAAAACCTTTAGTAAGTATGAATATTGCATAAATATGTTATTTCAAGATTTCATCTTAACTGTAAAGGGCTCCAATGCACTTATACATATATATATGTGTGTGTCTTATATGTGTACATATGTATTTATGTGTTTATATGTGTATATATGTCTGTAAATACATATACAGGTAGCCCTCAGTTTACACCGGGGTTAGGTTCCAGAAAGAATGGTTGTAAATCGAAACCGTTGTAAATTGAAACCCAGTTTATAATGTAAGTCAATGGGAAGTGAGGGAGATAGGTTCCAGGCCCCTCTCAAAATTGTCATAAGTAACACCTAATACATTATTTTTAAATCTTTGAAATGAAGACTTTAAATGCTAAACAGCATTATAAACCTGATAAAATAATCATACAACACAGAATATATAATTAAACTAAGTTAAATGAACAAAAACATTTGCTAAACGGCATTATAAACCTAATAAAATAATCACACAACACAGACTTCACTTGCATTTTTCTGCAAACAGTTCTTTCTATGCATTCCAATCTGGACTGATTTATAGACAGGAAGATCTTGTTCCTTTGAAATCGGCTCGATAGCGGAGGTCTGGTTAAACTGATTAATTTCAGCTTGCTTGGCTTTGCTGCAACACAAGAGGAGAGCTCCACCTACTGGCTATTTTAATCAATGCACTGCTTCTCAATGCTTTTCAATAGCAGTCACATGACTGGAAAAAAAGGTTGTTATTCTGAAACGGTGTAAATTGAACCGTTGTAAAACGAGGGCCACCTGTATATATATATATATATACACACATAAATACGTACGTATTTAGACATATATATATTTATATATACTGTACATATACATCTTTACACATGTATATGTATGTGGCTCTATGTTAAAGCCTGTTGTCTGCCTTTTTTTATTGTAACGCCTGAGACCTCACATCTTTGAGCCCTTATAACTTTTGTGTGCAATATTTAAAAAAAAAAAAAAAAATTAATTAGATGGTGTTATTATGGGTGTAAGTGTGCATTGTAATGTATTTTTGATGTGCTTTGTGACACTTTTTTCTTTCGTAAAACAGTTAACCAGAGCTCTGAGGAAGTGGTAATCATTCTAGTGTAAATCACGATTGAGCTCTAGCAATCACGCTTCCTTTCAACACGTAATAACAGTGGTAAACCCGATGAGCTCCACTTGTAATCTAGCCCTGTATGTATAAATAGCATTAATACATTTCCTTGAACAGATCTATAACTCTGATCAATTATTATTAGAAAGTAAAAAAATCCTATTTTACTATTAAAGAATGTGCAATTTTCAGACAAATTAAAATAACTACCCCATGTACTTCTTGTATTTGAGCTCAATCTCTTTGTTCTAATTCAGGTCAGAGCTCTGCATGTTCCAACACAAATGAAGTTATTAACAGTAAATGATAGGGGAAATGTTCCTGTTTTAACACCACCTTGTAGAAGATCAGTTTTTTTCTATTCAGGATGGAATAACATTCCAGGATAGAATGTGTCACCAAACACATTGTTACAACACGTAAAGCCTCCTACATCCTTTTTGTTAACAGCTTAATTTGTGTTGGAATTTGAAGAACTTTTTATGCCTGAAAATAAAAACTTAAAAAATATATATTTACAATTGACTGATACATCTGAATATAATGATACAAAAATGCTATTGATACATTTCACTTTCATCTAAACCTTACTCTTTTTTGATGAAAAAATTAAATGGTAGGCTAGTCCTAATTCTTAAAGGGACATAAAACCCACATTTTTTCTTTCATGATTCAAATAGAACATACGATTTTAAACATCTTTCCAATTTACATCTTTTATCTAATTTGCTTTGTTCTCTTGGTATCCTTTGCTTAAAAGTCGGGCGTTAGCTGCTGATTGGTGGCTGCACATTTATGCCTCTTGTGATTGTGTTAAGCTAGCTTTTTTGTGTTTCATGTTCCTTTAATGCTAAATTAATTAGAAGATAAAGGATATGGAGGTAGTTTAATTGGAGACTTTAAAGTGAAAGTCAATCCTAGTGTTTTTGAAACGCTAGGATTGACTATTGAAACAAATAAAGGGGACTTTCATTCATGAAGTATATACTTCATGCACAAAGCTGCTTTATTTGTTTCAAGTTCTCGCCATTCTTAGCTGTTCAGTCAGTCCACGGCAGAAATGTATTTTGCTAGGAGGTGACGTTTTCACCTCTTAGCAAATAGCGTCGGGAAATCCGGGTCCCATGGGTGCCAAGCTGGATTTACCGCATGGCTATTGGCTAAGTGGTGAAAACATCACCTCTTAGCAAAACAGTGTTCTGTCGTAGGCTTCCTTAGCAGCTTAGAAAGGCGATCACTTGAAACAAATAAAGGAGCTTTCTGCATGAAGTATGTTATACTTCATGGATGAAAGTCCCCTTTATTTGATTTAAGGGGCCATAATACCCAAATGTTTAAACACTTGAAAGTGATGCAGTATAGCTGTAAAAAGCTGACTAGAAAATATCTCCTGAACATCTCTATGTAAAAAAGAAAGATATTTTACCTCAAAAGTTTCTTAGTAGCCACCTCCCATTGTAAAGGATTTCTAAGCAGCATATTAGTATGTCTGTCCTGGGACAGCTTAGGGGATGAGCCTCGTGCACTCTCATATTATTTCCCTATTCAGTTTACTATGAAATCTCATAAGAGTTAAGTCAAATCTCATGAGATCACAGTAAAAAAGTTCATGACCTCAGCACTGTTGATGCTGATTGGCTGCTGTTCATTTCTTCATTTTTTAATTATTTTACCTGCAGCTGGGAGCAGGTGAAGTATAACTTTTTACACAGAACTTACTCTGCTGAGCTGAGGAAATTGTGAGGTAAAATATCTTCCTTTTTTACATAGAGATGCTCAGGTGATATTTTCCTGTCAGCTTTTTACAGTTATACTGCATCAGTTTCAAGTGATTTAGCATATGAGTATTATGTCCCTTTAATAGTGAATCCTAGCATTTCACAAACGCTAGGATTGACTATCATTTTTTTTTTTTTAATATAACAATCTTTATTGAAGTTTAATGCATAACAACATTAGGACAACTTTAACATTGAAGTCATAAGAGGAATTTTACATCTATGTTCGTTCGTCATTTACTGATTAAATTAAATTTTACATATATGTCAAGTGTCTCTTAAAGTTCATGAGGATAGAAAGTCCATATCTCTTGGAGCTTGTTATTTTGCGGTTGGTTTTGAAAACATTTATACAAATTAACAAAAACAATATCGTTTGATAAGGTTATTATGATCGCATCGGGGTATGTCTAATAAATAGAAGATGACCTTGAGCTCAATTCTCTCACAGCACGGAATTGAGAATTTACTAATACCAGACGCGGTGGCTCTGTCGTGTAGTGTGGACAGAGCAAAGGGGTGAGGTGGAGGGGAGGGGAAGGAAGACAAGGTGAAGGGGGAAAGAAGGAGAGAGAGAGATAAAAAGGGATTGTCTTTCATTTTAAGTAAGTATCAATGTTTTGCATGTCCTGTTTACTCTGTAATATAGTAGAGCAGTAAATACTGATACAAACCATACTTTACAAAAGGGTGTGTTTTCTAATTAATTAGTTGCACCTGTACAGTGAGACTTGCGTCTCTCATTACAATGTCTTGCATATATAGTTAAATAAAGACTGAGCTTAACCTAACCCTTTTTCTCCTTTTTTACAAATGCCTCCTAAACACACATCATAAAACTAATAGTGAATAACTATATATGCAAGACATTGTAACGAGAGACGCAAGTCTCACTGTACAGGTGCAACTAATTAATTAGAAAACACACCCTTTTGAATGGGAGTAGAATGTTTGTCAGTTAGGTATAAAAGGCAGAGGTAGGAGGAAGTTAGTTTATGCCTGATGAAATGGTTGGTTAACCGAGAAACGCGTTGCAACTATTGGGGCATATTGTTAACCCCTTTATTCCACTTGGTACAACAAACCTGTGTGTTGTTGTTTTTTAACTTGTTTTTATTAAATAATTGAACTTTTATTCACTGAGTGGATTTTTCTACCTACCCACTGCCCCAACTGTACACAAGGATTGTGCCTGATACTTTGTGCAATATATATTTTTTGGACCTCCTTGTAGACTGTTTTATAACAGTATCTGCTTCAAGAACCTGTCTGTTTGGGTGAGCTGCTACACCTGTCCAATTCTGCAGCCAGCATCTACAAGCACATTGGTGTGCTCTGGGAATATGTGAGTACCCATCTACATAATTAAGCAAATATCGTTGGTTGTACTTTTAACAGTCTGCACATGTAGTGCTTGTTTTCTATTACATTCCCAGCACTACAGCACTGAGAACGCCACTGTACGGGTGAGCTGCCACACCCCTATAAATCTGAAGCCGGCCCCTACCAGCACATAAGTGTGCTCTTGAAGTGTGTGAGTACCCATTTGGCTTCATTTTTCTATATTCTGTATCTACATATGACGATACTACACATGAGGCGCCCCTCTGTTTTTCTTCACCTCTTATAGTTTCGCCTGGACCAGCCAGTGAGGAGGAGGCAGCCAACACTGGACAATAACCTAGACCACCTTAAGGACATTCCTTTTACATACTCTTTCTAGGATTTATTTCAACCAAAAGTTTTATTATATGCACACTCTTTGTATTAATTATACATCATAATTGTGTTCCGTGCTTCTTGTTCACTTAGCGCCCCCACTTTTGTGATTAGGTCACAGTTGTGGATTTTTTTTCGGAGTACTTAGATGCTGGGTGTAATTTGGGAATTTGGGATTGTGTTGATACTGTAAGTACTTAGATGATCAGGGTTTGTGATGGGGTTGTATAAAGGAGTACTATAAGGGATAAAAGGGTTGTGGTAGGGTAGTGATAAATCAGGGCTATGTCCAGCCTTAGAATTAATAGTGATGTGGGCTCGACTGTGATTAGGTTTATAGTGAAGGGGTTCACAATGTTTGTTTTTACAGATCGGCCACATCATGTTTTAGCTTCAAGCCATTAACAAAAGAGCACAGTTATCACTAGACTTATTCTAAGTCTTATTCTGTAGATAGCCGCAAACAAATAATCTAATCCAGTGTTAGCCCAACTAACATAAGGTAGGCTTCCCCAAGAACTGCAGGGGTGCAAATGATTTCAAACAACTAATCACTGCATTGACAGTAATATAAGGGATTTACATGTCTAAACTCCAATAGGTGCTAGTTAATAGAGACTAAATCTTCTAAAACGCTACACCCAACAAATGACATCACATAGACATCTGAGAATCCTTAGGATAGTGTAAAGTCAGATAACCTCTTACGTAAAGTTTGTTGGGTTTCAAAATATTTTATTACTCACCCTACAATTCAGAGGGGAAGAGTAGGTATCCAATGATCAAAGATTGACTCTTTTAAATTGTTGATGAGGCCTAATTTTTACTGGCATAATGTAACTATGGTTATGGCCTCAATATCCATAAGTGCAATAAAAACTACACACAAATAGAGATAATAATACAGACCAATATGCAGGAATATATCCAAAGTGATAAGATTATTTAATGGGAACAATCCCACAAATACAAATAGTTCAAACGATGTTCCTCAAAAGGAAGAGAAAGAAACACATCATAGCATAATACTGTGTAAATCTTCACTCCCCAGATGGAAGGCAGACCCAGAATACTCACATTAGTTATAGTTTTAACAGCTCAAGATAATTAGCTCTATTGTGCAGACCCCAGGCAGACTGGATACAGACAATGACAAATGCTGAAAGAAAATGTACAGTTTAATAAAATTAAAAATCAAAGTTCTTTTAGATCACTAAGCGTAACAGGTACAAACATACAAGGATACTATGTGTGTGATAGTCTCTTGTTACAGACGCATGAAGCTCCACACTGTATCTGAAACCTTTCTGTACCGGACAAGAACCCCTCCTTGTGTCCAATTTTAACAAAGCTTATATGACTCCAGCAATCGTTTCACCAACAGCAATCAGTGAAGTCTTCTTCCAGGAAGGAACTCACAGGACTTAAAAATAATAATATTTTATTGCATATACATTTAGAAGAATAAGTCAACATTTTATAGAGAAAACAGGAGAATAGAGGGGCACCTCCTGTGTGTATCAGTATGTCAGATTCAATTAATCAAATAAGCAAAGCCAAGTGGGTACTCACATTTGGCCCAAGTAGACTTATGTACTGGTAGAAGCAGGCTGGTAACTTGGGGTGTACTAGCTAACCCTCTCCAGGCATAGATCGATCGGTGCAGGGGGATCCTGCCACACTCGGTGTGAATAGAAGTCAGTTGCAGTATTTATAACTGCTCCAAGAAGGTGATGAACCAGAGCTTGTATAAAACAAGTTAGTTTATTAAAAGCAAAATTAAAAACAGCAACAAGCAATGGTTACATATAATGCAACGCGTCTCTCAGCCCTAGCATGGGCCGTTTCATCAGGCATAATACACCTTCCAACTGACAACCTATTTAAGCTAAATCTAGCCAATGGTTAGAAAGGACACAGCCATTATGGGTGTGTAGGAGCACACACATTCCTAATTGATTAATTGACAATAAGCAACAAACTTATGGTTAAAGTGAATACATAGCAGGCATATATAATGTTGTATAATAAAAACTGCACCATACATTGCAATCTAAACTTTGCAAACCTGCATAACCATAAAAATAGCAATAATATAGTCATTTTTTATAATGTCAAATATCACATTGCACTGTAATCATACATAATAAAGGTACAATAATTTATACAATATCAAATATCTGTAATCAATGTATCTATACACATAACCGAGTGCATAGCACATAAAAATGTGTGTCTGGAGCTTCATGTGTAATGCCAAGCATTGGCTGGAGTAGTGTAAAGTACACTGCCACTGGACTAGAAGAATCTGGATCTGGTGGATGCCAGGAGAATGTTACCAAGTGTCTTCTGTAAAGTTTAGTGGAAGAGGGATAATGGTCTGGGGCTATTTTTCAGGGAATTAGCTAAGCCCCTTAGTTTAGTGAAAGCTCATCTTAATGCTATAGGATACAAAGACATTCTAAACAATTGGGTGCTTCCAACTGTGTGGCAACATTTGGGGGGAAGGTCCCTTGGTGTTCTAGAATCACTGTGCCCTTGAGGTCCATGAAGATATAGTTTGATGTGTTTGGTGTGGAGGAACCTGAGTGGCCCGCATAGAGCCCTGACCTCAATTCCATTAAAAAACTTTGGGATAAGTTGGAATGCCGATTGTGAGCCAGACCTTTTCATCCACCATCAGTGCCTCACTTTACAAATGCTCTTTTGGTTTAATGGGTTCTAATTCCCACATACACATTTAATATACCTCCCCAGAAGAGTGGCAGCTCTTACGTCCGCAAAAGGGGGGGGGGGGCAACTCTATACTAATGTCAATGGTTACAAGAACATATAGGTGTGATGGTCAGATCTCTATATACTGTATATTATTTATAATAATAATTATCACATTCATATGTTATGCATCTCCAGCTTCTGTAGTGTTATACAGGGGTACAATAAATATTGATATATGGGTATATAAGATGTTTGTGAACTGTACCATGTACTGTGCTGCCACTAGCAAGCACACAGCTCTATGTGGCTGCTAATATAAATATACATACTACATAATATATACACAATACTCTCTTGGCGTCATGTTGATAAAAGTCTTGATTTAGATTATTTTCTACTCAATAATCCTAAAAGTCTTTATGGGGTTTAGTGCAATTTTAGAATGAAAGGTCAACAGACAGTTGACTGTTAAAAACAATTCCCTGTTATTCCGGAATGTGTTTTCCTGATTTGCCCTGGTCATTTCATTGTGGTTTCTCTATTCTAAGAATCTGCTTGTGATCCAGGACATTAAGAGATTATGAGCAATACCTCCCACAATTATGGTCTTTCTCCAGCTTTTGCTTCACAGATGCCTGTGAGTGTAAAATTAGGTTTAATTTTGGAGTAAAAATATTTTTTTCTCTGCAGGTCTAATTTTCTCTACTACTTCACTTAAAAAGAACAACAAATAAAGTATTGCTTGCAGCAATGAATAAAGGGATTAGAATAATACAAATGTAAAGATAAGAGACAAAAATAGGTTTCTTCATTTCATTGAGGACACAGCACTGGTCTAACAGATATTGGTTACAAAATATCCTCCAAACCACAACGCATGAATTATTAAAAACACAAGTACCATATGATCATAAACAAAACCAGTGATAACAGGAGGAACCCGCAGATGAGTTTTGTGCCTACTGAGCACATAAGCATTGACAATTACACTATCTAGTTTACATATATCTATAGAGTTTTAATACATATAAAAGGAGGTGTTTGAGAACCAAATACATGTGCACTGCTAATATTCTTAAAGGAACAATGAGGTAATATGCGCTTGAGAACCTTTTTAAAGGGACAGTAAAGTCAAAATTAAACTTTCGTGATTCAGAAAGAACATACAATTTACATCCATTATCAAAATGTGCACAATATTTTATACACTCACTTTCTGAGGCATGAGCTCCTACTGAGAAAGTGCAAGAGTGCACAGTTTATATGCATTTTGTGATTGGCTGCTGTCATATTATACAGTAGGAGGGAAATGGAAATAAATTTGCCAGAAAAAATCTATTTTAAATTCAAAGTAAGAGCTATTGCAAATTGCAATGATATGTAACTCTCTGCTCTGGCAATACAATTACCTAACAACTATCCTCTACCTGTGAGACGTTAATGTAACAAACATTTTCCTTACCCACATTGGGTAAGGATCATTGGTCAGGCTGTGGGAATGAAGAATAATGATAATCCCAAAAAATAGAAGGAGGATCAATTATCCGGATCAATTATCCGGAAATGGAGGCTACATCACACCACTATCTATACACTGCTAATAAAAGGCCATGCCCAATAGCTGAGCAGCCAAACAAGGATAAGGATTGTGAGGGAAGCCAAGAAGAGGGATTAATGCATATTCATTCATTTAAAGGTAGCTGTTCACAAGCTGGGCTGTAAGACTGTTTTAGTACTTTATTGATTAGTTACTGTCATCTTATGTTATGTTAGTGTATGTTCTTGTATTACTATTTTTTTTATATATGTATTTATATTCAACAGAGCGCACATTAATACATAGATATAAAAAAAGAGGTGGTACATCAGCGGCATAGTAACAAAATGCAAATAACAAAATAATATAGAAACATGTTGTGCAATGTGCACTCCAACTCAACCAAGACATAATATACAGAGTTAAATATTCAAATATTCTACCTCCAAAAAAAAAAAAAGGAAATCATATGTATCAACTGGCTTCCGCCTTTGACCAGAGCTGGGTTTTTCAATTTTATAACACAAGAAATTAACCCAAACAGACCATACCACCCCAAGACAACGCAAAACAAAACCAGACAAAACAAAACAAAAAGAGAAAAAAAACTAAAAAAACTATCTTACAATATTAAAGTAGATTTTTCCATTCTGAGGGATACCACGAAGATGCAAGTATCAAAGAGATGAAGTCTATGGAATGTCTTAGAGGGTACAAAAATTGGAGCTGAGTTTTCATTAGTAGAGATTTAATCACTCTGTCCCATTTCTGTAAGAATTTTTTCACCTTGTTCTCTGCACATTTTGATGCATCATATTGCTCCAGGGCTATTTGAAGTTTAATCTCTTTTAAAAATACAGAAAACCTTGTGAATTTTTATCTTTCCAAGATCTAAGAATTATCTGTCTAGTAATGAGAATAGCTGTGTTAATTAGATCTCTATTTGGAATACGGGGGTCATTACAGAGAAAAACAACATAATATTTATTAAGTGAGATTTTTACAGGTAGAAATTTATTCAACCAAAACTTTATTCTAGCCAATAGCTTTTGAATCTTGGGGCACTGCCAGAAGCATTGTAGTTAATCAGCTCCCATGGAGTTACACCTTGAACATGGAACCTGTTTTCTAGGATTACATCTTTATCTCATTAAAGGCGTAATATAAGCTTCATTCATTAATTTCATATGTGCCTCTTTCCAAGCTATGGAGGAAGTATATTTAGAGAGAGTCCTGAAACAGTTTTTTAAATCGTCAAAATGTAGATCTTCAAAATGAATAACTCATTTGGAATATGGTTTCCATAGATCTATTTTACCTTGTTCTGAGATAAAAGCTTTATATATGAGAGCAGTTGAACGTATACCTGTATGGTATAAATTAATTACTGCTTCCAAGGCCCCAGTTTCCAATTCTCCTTCTCTAGGAACTTATTTTTTGGTAGGCAAAACAATCTTTTTTACTTAAATCAAATTCTTGCATCAATTGTTCAAAGAGCTTGATAGATTTAGTTGCTTCGTCCTTAAAGGGCCATAATACCCAAATGTTTAAACACTTGAAAGTGATGCAGCATAGCTGTAAAAAGCTGATTAGAAAATATCTCCTGAACATTTCTATGTAAAAAAGAAAGATATTTTACCTCAAAAGTTCCTCAGTAGCCACCTCCCATTGTAAAGGATTTCTAAGCAGCATTTTAGTGTGTTTGTCCTGGGACATCTGAAGGGACTAGCATCGTGCACTCTCATATTATTTCACCAATCAGGTAAAGGAAGCTTACTATGAAATCTCATGAGAGTTAAGTCAAATCTCATGAGATCACAGTAAGAGTTCATGACCTCAGCACTGCTGATGCTGATTGGCTGCTGTTCATTTCTTCATTTTTTTTAATTTTTTACCTGCAGCTGGGAGCAGCTGAGTATAACTTTTAACACAGAACTTACTCTGCTGAGCTGAGGAGATTGTGAGGTAAAATATCTTCCTTTTTCCCATAGTGATGCTCAGGTGATATTTTCCTGTCAGCTTTTTACAGTTATACTGCATCAGTTTCAAGTGATTTAGCATATGAGTATTATGCCCCTTTAAATGAAAATAATAACTTTAAATCTTTTTGGACGCATTTCTTAAGTATTTGAATCTAATCCTTGTTCAAATTCAGGGTGTCCGTGTATCGGGAGAAATTTAGATACAGAGTTATCAATGTCTAGTTCTTTGTATATTTTATTCCAAGCTCTAACTACATTACCAATAGTATACTTAGGGATATTACATTTTAGCTTTTTAATTTTGGGAATATGCAATAATGCTCTATGTGAATATGGAGTGGACATACTCTATTCTGCTTGGTAGTTGCAGATATAGTCAGCACCAGTAAGCCAGTCCAGGGCGATTTTAGCCAGACTTGACCAATTATATAATTTAATGTCCGGTGGTGCCATGCCCCAATCTTTTTTTGCTCGTGTGAGCTTTTGTATAGAAATACAAGGTTTACGTTTTCCCCATAGGAACCTCGAGCAGTGAGAATGGAACATTCTTAGGTCTTTATTATAAATAAATATCGGTAAATTTTGTATAAGGAAAAAGATCTTAGGAAATACTAAAATTTTAATCAGATTTATTTTTGCAGAGAGAGACAAAGGGAGTCTCCACCAATCCCTAAGTAAGACAAAGATTTTAGCCCATAACTGGGGGTAGTTTAGTTCGTACCAATGTTCTGGATTTTTAGAGAGCACTATCCACAAATATTTTATTTTCTCTTTTGCCAGTAAAAACAGATTATCTATCAGACTATTTTTATGCTTGATGATCCATAATATCTCTGACTTTTTAGCATTAATTTTATATCCTGAAAAAGAGCTATACATTTTCAGAATATAAAGTAACTTAGGTATTGAGTCCTCATATAGTTCTCATATAGAGTAGGATATCATCTGCATAAAGAGATAGTATGATTTTTTTTCTCTCTGATCGAGACTCCCTCTAACTCCCTTCTACATAATGCTGCCAATGGTTCTAAAGAGATGTTAAATAATAGTGGCGAAAGTGGGCAGCCTTGCTTTGTCCCTTTCTGAAGCGTTATGTTGATGAATTGCCGTCATTAATAATAAGTGAGGAGGTAGGGCCAAATTTTTCGAGAGAAGTAAATAAATGCTCCCACAATATTGAATTAAAATCATTCTCGGTATCTAATCTAATCAGGGCGAAGTCTAATTCCTGTTTTTTACATGATTGGGCATGGGTTTTAGCCCAATGATATTCTATTAGGGTTAAAGCTTTTCTAAAATCTTTCATTGCTGTTTTGCCTTGCATGAATTCAGACTGATCTGTGCGAATAAGAGGGCCTAAGACCTTTTTAAGACGGTTAGCTATAATAGATGCAAGGATTTTATAGTCCCAATTGAGTAGGGAGATAGGGCGATATGAGTCCATTAGCTCGGCATCCTTGTCTTTTTTTTAATATAAGAACAATATTAGATTGAGTAAAAAGATTCAATAACATATTATTTTTCCTGTAATATTCATTAAATAACAACCAAAGGACAGGAGTCACTTGGTCATCTAAGATTTTATAAAATTCAGATGGAATCTGATCTGGGCCTGAAACTTTTAAATTGGCTGAGCATTTTATCGTCTGGAGGATTTCCTCTGATTGAATTTTTCTATTCAGGTCAACTAACTGCTCTACTGAGATTTTTGGACGTTTAATTTTACTCCAGAAATTTTCCTTATTAATTTCACATGTCTGTTCTTTAGTATAAACCTTTTGAAAGAATTGAAAGAATATGTTTTGTATGTCTTTCGGGTTAGTAAACCATGTATACCCCACTCTAATCTCTTCTATTAAACTCATTTTTCTTTTGCTCTTCACTACGTTAACGAGATATTTGACAGATTTAAGGCCATATTTATTACAAATCGCTTTGTTTTTTATCTCTGCTCTGATCATCTGTTGGTTAAAAATTGTTTCTCTTTCCAGTTTTGCTTCCTGATATTCTCTCCCGTTATCATTATTTTGATGCTCTATGAACAACATATATTTATTTTTAAGTTGGTTAGAGAGTTGAAGCTCTCTCGTTTTCAAACGCTTTTTCCTCCTAACCATGAATGCTTTGATTTCTCATCTAAGGACCGCCTTTGCTGTTTCCCAGAAAATCTCTATTTTGGATAAATATTCATGATTAAAGCATTTGAATTTAGACCATTTTTCAGAAAGCCAATTTTTAAAGCTAATATCTTGTAAAATTCCAATATTTTTTTTCATATGAGGCTTTCCTCTTAATTGAAAGAGAAATAATTGCATGATCCGATATCAAAATCTCTTTGATGTCAGTTTTAATTTCAGATAAGAGCAAGAAATACCCTATCAAAAATATATCTATACTAAAAAAGTGTGCAGTGAGATTTAGACTCAAAGGTATATATTTTTGATTCTACATGTTGGATACGCCAAATATCCTTGAGTTTATTTATTTTTTAATAAAGTTCTGCAAAAATTTGCAATAATGCTCTAAGTGAATATGGAGTGGACATACTCTATTTTGCATTAAAAAGTTAACAGCTCTATTACCTTACCAGCCCTTAAAAGGGAATTTTGCGGGGCATGTCCCAAAGAAAACAGCTCTTTTGCCTGTAAAATAAAAATACAACCCCCCCAACATTAAAACCCACCACCCACATACCCCTACTCTAACCCAACCCCCCTTAAATAAACCTAAAACTACCCCCCTGAAGATCATCCTACCTTAAGCCGTCTTCAGCCAGCCAACCACCGATGGAACAGAAGAGGTGATCTGCAGCGGCCGAAGTCATCATCCAAGGGGCGCTGAAGAAGTCTTCCATCCGATTGAAGTCATCATCCAAGGGGCGCTGAAGAAGTCTTCCATCCGATTGAAGTCATCATCCAAGGGGCGCTGAAGAAGTCTTCCATCCGATTGAAGTCATCATCCAGGCGGCGTCTTCAATCTTCATCCATCCGGAGCGGAGCGGAGCCATCTTCAGACGAGCCGACGCGGAGCCATCCTGTTCTACCAACGGACTAACGACGAATGACGGTTCCTTTAACTGATGTCATCCAAGATGGCGTCCCTCGAATTCCGATTGGCTGATAGGATTCTATCAGTCAATCAGAATTAAGGTAGGAAAAATCTGATTGGCTGATTTAATCAGCCAATCAGATTGAAGTTCAATCCGATTGGCTGATCCAATCAGCCAATCAGATTGAACTTGCATTCTATTGGCTGATCGGAACAGCCAATAGAATGCAAGCTCAATCTGATTGGCTGATTAAATCAGCCAATCAGATTTTTCCTACCTTAATTCCGATTGGATGATAGAATCCCATCAGCCAATCGGAATTCGAGGGACGCCATCTTGGATGACATCACTTAAAGGAACCGTCATTCGTCGTAAGTCTGTTGGTAGAAGAGGATGGCTCCGCGTTGGCTCATCTGAAGATGGCTCCGCTCCGGATGGATGAAGATTGAAGACGCCGCCTGGATGATGACTTCAATCGGATAGAAGACTTTTTCAGCGCCCCTTGGATGATGACTTCAATCGGATGGAAGACTTCTTCAGCGCCTCTTGGATGATAACTTCAATCGGATGGAAGACTTCTTCAGTGCCCCTTGGAAGATGACTTCAATCGGATGGAAGACTTCTTCAGCGCCCCTTGGATGATGACTTCGGCCGCTGTGGATGTCCTCTTCTGCTCCATCAGTGGTCGACTGGCTGAAGACGGCTAAAGGTAGGATGATCTTCAGGGGGGTAGTGTTAGGTTTATTTAAGGGGGGTTTGGGTTAGAGTAGGGGTGTGTGGGTGGTGGGTTTTAATGTTGGGGGGGTGTATTTTTATTTTACAGGCAAAAGAGCTGTTTTCTTTGAGGCATGCCCCGCAAAAGGCCCTTTTAAGGGCTGGTAAGGTAATAGAGCTGTTAACTTTTTAATGTAGAATAGGGTAGGGCATTTTTTTATTTTGGGGGGCTTTGTTATTTTATTAGGGGGCTTAGATTAGGTGTAAGTAGCTTAAAATTGTTGTAATATTTTTTAAATGTTTGTAACTTATTTTTTATTATTTTTTGTAACTTAGTTTTTTTTATTTTTTGTACTTTAGTTAGTTTATTTAATTGTATTTAATTGTAGTTATTTGTAGCTAATTTATTTAATTAATTTAATGATAGTGTAGTGTTAGGATTAATTGTAACTTAGGTTAGGATTTATTTTACAGGTAATTTTGTATTTCTTTTAGCTAGGTAGTTATTAAATAGATAATAACTATTTAATAACTATTCTACCTAGCTAAAATAAATGCAAAGTTACCTGTAAAATAAATATAAATCCTAAAATAGCTACAATGTAATTATTAATTACATTGTAGCTATCTTAGGGTTTATTTTACGAGTAAGTATTTAGTTTTAAATAGGAATAATTTATTTATTGATAGTGTAATTGTAACTTAGGTTAGGATTTATTTTACAGGTAAATTTCTCTTTTATTTTAACTAGGTAGCTATTAAATAGTTAATAACTATTTAATAGCTATTGTACCTAGTTAAAATAAATTGAAATTTGCCTGTAAAATAAAAATAAATCCTAAAATAGCTACAATATAATAATTTGTTATATTGTAGCTATATTAGGGTTTATTTTATAGGTAAGTATTTAGTTTTAAATAGGATTAATTTAGTTAATAAGAATAATATTTATTTAGATGTATTTAATTAATATTTAAGTTAGGGGGTGTTAGGGTTAGGGTTAGACTTAGGTTTAGGGGTTAATAATTTTATTTTAGTGGCGGCGGTGTAGGGGGGGGCAGGATAGGGGTTAAAAAATGTATTATAGGTGGTGACGGTGTAGGGGGGACAGATTAGGGGTTAATAAGTTTAATATAGGTGGCGGCGGGGTCCGGGAGCGGCGGTTTAGGGGTTAATACATTTATTATAGTTGCGGCAGGGTCTAGGAGCGGCAGTTTAGGGGTTAATAACTTTATTTAGTTGCAGGGGGCTCCGGGGGCGCCGGTATAGGGGGTAGAACAGTGTAGTTTAGTGTGGGTGCTTAGTGACAGCTTGTCAATAAAGCTGGGAAAAAGCCGAAGAGCAGCGAGATCGGATGAGTGATAACTATCACAGTCCGCTGCTCATCGCCCTGTACTTGGTGCGTGGCTTTTTGACAGCTTTATTGATAACTTTGGCGAGATTTTTCAGGTAGGCGAGCTTAGGCGGGCGTATTGGGCCGGCGAAGGCAGGTAAGTAGACACGTTGATAACTAGAGGCCTAAGTGCTATTGCATTGTCTTCTTATCATGCATTTGTTGATTATGCAAATCTACAGTGTAGACTGGTCCTTTAAGGTTGTTCCTACATGAGCTCTCTTCCAGATCATAATTGGTAAGTTACACTAAGCGCCAATTGCCAAAGACCCTTTGCTTTAATCAATTGACCCCCAGCGGTCAAAAAGATATGGATAATCAGATAAGAGGTAATCAAAGCGCCAAAAACCAAATGGCCGGGTCTAGGATATATAAAATTATGTACGTTTATTTATACATATAAAAGTTAACATTACGTTAAACCTTAAAAACAAAATAAATAAATAATCAAGGATCCAAGATTTTACAATAAGTTAAAATCAAAAAATAAAAACAATTATTTCCTTAACAATTTGTATATATTAGAAAAATTGGAAAAATTGCTAGCGGTGTAATGTAGCCTGATGTATAAGTGGAACAGTTTAGTTAGAGAGACACTCCTTATATTGTGGTCTGTCTAATGGTGACTAAATGTCTTGTATCATGTGGTAATATTTAACGTGTGTTTTCTAATTTCTTAATGTGAGTGAAGAGTGCCTAATGGTACTGATAATATATTGAAAATATATATAAAGTGAAGTGTTTGAATAATTTCTTAAAAATTGTTGAAAAACAAATGTTGAAAAAAAAAATGATATTCAGAGAACAAGGTGAACGAACAATAATCCAAATGCTGTGTGAACAAACTTATACTCAATAATTGGTAGAAAATCACAGTAAAGGTGGTCAAAGTCAATGTTGATGTGAACACAAACGTGAAAAAATGAAAAAAAGAGAATAAAAAAAGAATAAAAAATATATACGCAAAAAATAGTCCTGATAAAATGTGAACAATCACGTATCCATAAAATTGTCAGTTTAGGATGAAAGTGTGTACTTGTTATTTCTCCCAAATGGAGTGTAGAAAGTTATCTCCCAATGTTCCTCTCGCCAGTGTGAGGTGCAATCTGTCTTCTAGGTGGTGACCCAAGCGGTCAATGTAATTTTCAGCAATATTCTATTCTTTTCTGCCAACAACAAAAAACAATAATAGTGCAGATGGTTTTAAACAAAATAATCCTACCAGAGTGTCACTTACCAGTCATTATATTCTGCTGTTTCTGGAAGTCCAATAAACTTAAGGTTGTTCCTACGCGAGCTCTCTTCCAGATCATCCAGATATTTTTGCATTTGCTGTAGCCTTTCTTCCTGATGTTTTATAATCTCTTGTTGTGAGATATTGTTGTCTTCTAGATCTGATACTCTATTTTCTACTTCAGAAATTCTTATTGAGAATTGTTTAACCTCAGTCGATAGCATCGTTAGTTCTTTATTAATACCCTCAAATTGGGGCATCACAATTTCTGAAATTTGTTTTACTAAGCTATTGGTATCAATATATAGAGTAGACTGAGAAATAGCTTTGCTAGAACCTTCCATAGCAAGTTCTAAGCTGTTACGTGATTGTCTTTTTGTTTAAGAGGCATTATATGTGATTTAAATTTGTTTTAGCTGATAAATTTATCCATAAACTGAAAAACGTTCTAATACAAAAACCAGCTGAAACAGTCCTAAAATATAGTGTGGTCTTTAAAGATCTCACTCAATGAAAAAATAATGTTAAAGGGACACTGAACCCATTTTTTTTCTTTTGTGATTAAGATAGAGCATGCAATTTTAAGCAACTTTCTAATTTACTCCTATTATCAAATTTTCTTCATTCTCTTGGTATCTATATTTGTAAAGCAAGAATGTAAGTTTAGATGCCGGCCCATTGTTGGTGAACAACCTGGGTTGTTCTTGCTGATTGGTGGATTAATTTAACCGACCAATAAACAAGTGCTGTCCAGGGTTCTGATCCAAAAAATAGCTTAGATACCTTAGACCGCTGCTTCATAACTTTTTTTTCCGGCGAGCCTGAACAAGGGGCCTCAAGCTCTATACGGAGCTTGATAAATATGCCCCCTAGTGTCTAATAACCTCTTTAGTGTAAATTAGGTGGGTATCTTATTTTTCTTTCTCCCTTCCCTCCCACTTTTTTTTCCGGTCTCTTTTATACATATGAACCAAACAAAACAAAAAAAGAGTGCAAACAGGCCTCCTAAATCTTAAAAGCTATTTGAAGTAGTTAGTACACAGAAGAATATAATATTGGCAAACCCTAAAGGTGTACCTTCTATGCCATAAAGTTTCCAATAACTTAACCAAGTCCTACTGGACAGTTTGTAAATAGTTATGGTCTAATTACAGACAGAAAAGCTTATTCCAGTAGCAATAACTATATCTTGTACAACAAGCAGGGACCAATATATTCATAAACCTATGACTATCAATATTTCAAGGCAGACATAGTTAGATTATGATCTCAATACACAGAAATGCCAAAAGCCCACTTGTGCTATATTTAACAAATAAGAGCAAAGTCCATGAAGTTAACAGACAATGTTCCAGTTATTTTGAATTGAAGCGTGTAGTTCGCTTAATATCTTGGAGGTTAATTTTGGAACTTTAAGCAGTCCACAGTCATTTGGAATCCAGCATTGACGACTCCTTCAGCAAAAACTGTATGACCCGTCTGTAGATATGATGAATTTAGAGACTTGCAAACCGCCTATTCCCACCTAAGAGATTTTCTATTCCTATCCCACCAGCGAACACTGACAGTAGCGGTTTGTGGCCGCTCCCCCAGCACTCAAGCCAGCCGGGAATCCTGGGAGTCCTGGGAGTAAGGTATAGGGACAGCGCGGTGCAGTGTTCAAGGAAAACAAGTATACCTTGGACCTTTATACTTGCATCTCCTTCCGCGGGTCGAGTAATTTGTGAAAACGATATTTGCGCTCCACTGAGTAATACCAGCGCACGCTAATGTGTCTGCACATACCAAATGCACTTTCTCTCTTGCAAGTCCTGGGGCTAGCATCCTGCCGGGAATCCTGGGAGTCCTGGGAGTAAGGTGTAGGGACAGCGCGGTGCAGTGTTCAAGGAAAACAAGTATACCTTGGACCTTTATACTTGCATCTCCTTCCGCGGGTCGAGTCATTTGTGAAAACGATATTTGCGCTCCACTGAGTAATACCAGCGCACGCTAATGTGTGCTGGTATTACAAGTGGAGAGCAATGTGAACGCATTACGCTCACGAGAGCACAATTCCAAAGATTTCAATGGGAGCCTCGTTCTTATGTCATGTCTAGTGCAGCGAAGGGGTAAGTTGCGCAGTGATGGCAACAAATTGTTAATATTTATGTATATGCTTATATACATACAGTATATATTTATGTGTTAATATGTGTAAATACACATATTAACACATAAATATATATGTATATAAGCATATACATATATATTTACAGGGAACACACAGTTCACATGGAACGCAATGTTAAAGCACTTTTCAGTGCTGTTTAGCCCCCCAAAAATACCTGGTGCAGTATATTATTACAAGTTGAAATCAAAAAGTTTGCACGTATTCACCCCATAGACTTCAATGGAGAGAGTAGAAGAAAAAAAATAACACTTATTGCTCGTGTGCTAACCCAACATATTTCACATTTCAATGTTCTTCACGTACAGGAATATGTTTGTTTTTTTGAAAATATATTTATTCCCATAAATTTACAAGTATAAGATATTCACAAATGTTGAAGCACTTGATAGTGATGCAGAATAGCATTGTTGGTGAACAACCTGGGTTGTTCTTGCTGATTGGTGGATTAATTTAACCGACCAATAAACAAGTGCTGTCCAGGGTTCTGATCCAAAAAATAGCTTAGATACCTTAGACCGCTGCTTCATAACTTTTTTTTCCGGCGAGCCTGAACAAGGGGCCTCAAGCTCTATACGGAGCTTGATAAATATGCCCCCTAGTGTCTAATAACCTCTTTAGTGTAAATTAGGTGGGTATCTTATTTTTCTTTCTCCCTTCCCTCCCACTTTTTTTTCCGGTCTCTTTTATACATATGAACCAAACAAAACAAAAAAAGAGTGCAAACAGGCCTCCTAAATCTTAAAAGCTATTAGAAGTAGTTAGTACACAGATGAATATAATATTGGCAAACCCTAAAGGTGTACCTTCTATGCCATAAAGTTTCCAATAACTTAACCAAGTCCTACTGGACAGTTTGTAAATAGTTATGGTCTAATTACAGACAGAAAAGCTTATTCCAGTAGCAATAACTATATCTTGTACAACAAGCAGGGACCAATATATTCATAAACCTATGACTATCAATATTTCAAGGCAGACATAGTTAGATTATGATCTCAATACACAGAAATGCCAAAAGCCCACTTGTGCTATATTTAACAAATAAGAGCAAAGTCCATGAAGTTAACAGACAATGTTCCAGTTATTTTGAATTGAAGCGTGTAGTTCGCTTAATATCTTGGAGGTTAATTTTGGAACTTTAAGCAGTCCACAGTCATTTGGAATCCAGCATTGACGACTCCTTCAGCAAAAACTGTATGACCCGTCTGTAGATATGATGAATTTAGAGACTTGCAAACCGCCTATTCCCACCTAAGAGATTTTCTATTCCTATCCCACCAGCGAACACTGACAGTAGCGGTTTGTGGCCGCTCCCCCAGCACTCAAGCCAGCCGGGAATCCTGGGAGTCCTGGGAGTAAGGTATAGGGACAGCGCGGTGCAGTGTTCAAGGAAAACAAGTATACCTTGGACCTTTATACTTGCATCTCCTTCCGCGGGTCGAGTAATTTGTGAAAACGATATTTGCGCTCCACTGAGTAATACCAGCGCACGCTAATGTGTCTGCACATACCAAATGCACTTTCTCTCTTGCAAGTCCTGGGGCTAGCATCCTGCCGGGAATCCTGGGAGTCCTGGGAGTAAGGTGTAGGGACAGCGCGGTGCAGTGTTCAAGGAAAACAAGTATACCTTGGACCTTTATACTTGCATCTCCTTCCGCGGGTCGAGTCATTTGTGAAAACGATATTTGCGCTCCACTGAGTAATACCAGCGCACGCTAATGTGTGCTGGTATTACAAGTGGAGAGCAATGTGAACGCATTACGCTCACGAGAGCACAATTCCAAAGATTTCAATGGGAGCCTCGTTCTTATGTCATGTCTAGTGCAGCGAAGGGGTAAGTTGCGCAGTGATGGCAACAAATTGTTAATATTTATGTATATGCTTATATACATACAGTATATATTTATGTGTTAATATGTGTAAATACACATATTAACACATAAATATATATGTATATAAGCATATACATATATATTTACAGGGAACACACAGTTCACATGGAACGCAATGTTAAAGCACTTTTCAGTGCTGTTTAGCCCCCCAAAAATACCTGGTGCAGTATATTATTACAAGTTGAAATCAAAAAGTTTGCACGTATTCACCCCATAGACTTCAATGGAGAGAGTAGAAGAAAAAAAATAACACTTATTGCTCGTGTGCTAACCCAACATATTTCACATTTCAATGTTCTTCACGTACAGGAATATGTTTGTTTTTTTGAAAATATATTTATTCCCATAAATTTACAAGTATAAGATATTCACAAATGTTGAAGCACTTGATAGTGATGCAGAATAGCATTGTTGGTGAACAACCTGGGTTGTTCTTGCTGATTGGTGGATTAATTTAACCGACCAATAAACAAGTGCTGTCCAGGGTTCTGATCCAAAAAATAGCTTAGATACCTTAGACCGCTGCTTCATAACTTTTTTTTCCGGCGAGCCTACAGGAATATGTTTGTTTTTTTGAAAATATATTTATTCCCATATATTTACAAGTATAAGATATTCACAAATGTTGAAGCACTTGATAGTGATGCAGAATAGCTGTAAAAAGCAGACTAGAAAATATCACCTGAATATCTCTATGTAAAAAGGAAGATATTTTACCTCAAAATTTTCTCAGAAACCACATCCTATAGTAGAGGGACTTTAAGCAGCCAATCAGGATGCTAGCCCCAGGACTTGCAAGAGAGAAAGTGCATTTGGCATGTGCAGACACATTCATGTTATTCCCTTGCAAGATTTAAGTGAAATCACATGGATTTTTGGTTTCCAGTCAAGTTGGTCAGCGAGTTTTTCGAGTGATAACAATCTGAAATGGAACTGTGAATGTGTTTTCAACAGAAAAGATCCCAAATACATTTTTTTTGTATATCATTTGTATATGGGTATGATGGATATACTGGGCATGTTTGCTCAATAACTATTTTGACACTTTTATGGCTAGATTACAAGTGGAGCACTATCATTTGCGCCTGGAGTGAGGTTGCAGTATTCTGTACGTTAAAATCCATATTACAAGTGGCGCGCTATCAAAATGACTGCAAATTCGTATGGGTAGCGTAAAGCGCTAATTTGCCCTCGTATTACAAGTTGAAAGTAAAAGTGATCGTGCAAGCACATTTACATTTACCACTCAAACTTTTTATGCAACTTCAACATTCACATAAAGAGTTTGTCCAGATGAAACCATTACAATAAACTTCACTATTGACCCCTAAACCCCCATCCCCCCACATTGCAAACTATCTAAATAAAACTATTAACCCCTAAACCGCCATCCCTCCACATTGCAAACTATATAAATAAACTATTAACCCCTAAACCACCATCCCCTAACATCATATACATCAAATTAGCTAAAATTTGAAAACCTTGCATTACAAAAATAAAAAAACTAGCATTACAAAAAAAAACTAACATTACAAAAAATAAAAAAGTCTAAAATTGCAGAAAATAAGTAATTACCAACATTTTTTTTATATTTACTCCTATTCTAATACCCCCCCCAAAAAAAGCCCTATTCTAAAACTAAACTACCAATAGCCCTTAAAATGTGGCAGTGACAGTGGTCCTCATCTTGACACAAAATACAGGGTGCTCCTCTTCATGCTGTCCCGATCTGCACACTGAATTGTTAATGCTAGGTACCCCTTTTATATGGGGGTACCCTTGAATTCCTATTGGCTGATTTGAATCTTCAAATGTAAATCAACTAATAGAATGAAAGCTTTTGAAAATTTAGAACAGCCAATAGGAATGCAAGGGTACCCCCATTTAAAAGGGGTACCTCGCATTCACAATTCAGTGTACAGCATGATGAGGAGATCCCTGTACTTTGTGTCAAGATGGAGGCAACCGTCACCGCTGCTGCCGCAGGGAAGAAGGTGGACCACCGGAGTAGAAGATGGATGAAGAACGATCACTGCCAGGATGAAGATGGAGTGCCACTGCCATCAACATTGGTAAATACCAACGTGGGGGATATTGTTAGGGTTTTTTGGGGTGTTTTTTATTAAAGATTAGATTTTTTATTTTACTAGCCAGCATAATAGCTAAATGGCTAAATGCCCTGCAAACTGCCCTTTTCACAGCACTTTGTAGATTAGGTTTTTTATTATTTGTGGGGGGTAATGTGTTTTTTTTAAGTTTAGTTTTAGAATAGGGCTTTTTTTATTTAAGTGTTTTTTTGGGGAGGTAATTACTTTCGTCTAGATTACGAGTTGTGCGCTAAGGTAAAAAAAGCAGTGTTAACAGGTCCTAACGCTGCTTTTTTACGCCCGCTGCTATTACGAGTCTTGCAGGTTTAGGGGCACCGCACACTTCTTTGGCCTTACCGCAAAACGACTTACGTAAACTTTGTAAAGCCTTTTTTCTATGGGATTTCCATAGCGCCGGTATTAAAAGTCTGTCCTGGGAGGCCAAAAAGTGAGCGGTACACCCTCTACCTCCAAGATCCCTAACGCATTCTAAAGTCAGTAGTTAAGAGTTTATGGTACAACGCCATAGCGTAAAACTCATAACTAAAGTGCTAAAAGTACACTAACACCCATAAACTACCTATTAACCCCTAAACCGAGGCCCTCCCGCATCGCAAATACTAAAATAAAATTTTTAACCCCTAATCTGCCGCTCCGGACATCGCCGCCACTATAATAAACATATTAACCCCTAAACTGCCACACTCCCGCTTTGCAAACACTAGTTAAATAATATTAACCCCTATGCTGCTATCCCTAACATTGCCACCTACCTACATTTATTAACATTTATTAACCCCTAATCTGCTGTCCCCAACGTCGCCGCCACTATATTAAATGTATTAACCCCTAAATCTAAGTCTAACCCTAACCCTAACACCCCCTAACTTAAATATAATTTAAATAAATCTAAATAAAATTCCAATCATTAACTACATTGTTCATATTTAAAACTAAATACTTACCTATAAAATAAACCCTAAGCTAGCTACAATATAACTAATAGTTACATTATAGCTAGCTTAGGGTTTATTTTTATTTTACAGGCAAGTTTGTATTTATTTTAACTAGGTAGAATAGTTATTAAATAGTTATTAACTATTTAATAACTACCTAGCTAAAATAAAGACAAATTGACCTGTAAAATAAAACCTAACCTAAGTTACACTAACACCTAACCTAACCCTACAATTAAATCAATTCCCTAAATTAAATACATTTAAATAAATTAACTTAAATTAGCTAAATAAAAAAAAAACAACACTAAATTACAGAAAATAAAAAAAAAATTACAAGATCTTTAAACTAATTACACCTAATCTAATAGTCCTATCAAAATAAAAAAAAGCCCCCCCCCCAAAATAAAAAAAACTTCATTCAGTAAGAAGACTTCGGATGAAGAGGATGCTCTGCATCAGATGTCTTGAAGATGGAGCCGCTCCACGTCCGATGGATGAAGATAGAAGATGCCGTCTGTATGAAGACTTCTGCCCGTCTGGAGGACCACTTCGCCCGGCTTGGATGAAGACTTCTACCGGCTTCGTTGAGGACTTCGGCCCGGTTGGATGAAGACTTCTGCCGCTTCCTTGAGGATGGATGTCCGGTCTTCAGAACAGTAAGTCGATCTTCAGTGGGTTAGTGTTAGGTTTTTTTAAGGGTGTATTGGGTGGGTTTTATTTTTAGGTTAGGGCTTTGGGCCACAAAAGAGCTAACTGCCCTTTTAAGGGCAATACCCATCCAAATGCCCCTTTCAGGGCAATGGGGAGCTTAGGTTTTTTAGTTAGGTTTTTATTTGGGGGGTTTGTTGTGTGGGTGGTGGGTTTTACTGTTGGGGGGTGTTTGTATTTTTTTTGTACAGGTAAAAGAGCTGATTACTTTGGGGCAATGCCCCGCAAAAGGTCCTTTTAAGGGCTATTGGTAGTTTAGTTTATGCTAGGGTTTTTTTTTTATTTTGGTGGAGCTTTTTTTATTTTGATAGGGCTATTAGATTAGGTGTAATTAGTTTAAATATCTTGTAATTTTTTTATTATTTTCTGTAATTTAGTGTTTGTTTTTTGTACTTTAGCAAATTGTATTTAATTTATTTAATTGTATTTAATTTAGGTAATTTATTTAATTGTAGTGTAGTGTTAGGTGTTAGTGTAACTTAGGTTAGGTTTTATTTTACAGGTACTTTTGTATTTATTTTAGCTAGGTAGTTAGTAAATAGTTAATAACTATTTAGTAACTATTCTACCTAGTTAAAATAAATACAAACTTGCCTGTGAAATAAAAATAAACCCTAAGATAGCTACAATGTAACTATTAGTTATATTGTAGCTAGCTTAGGGTTTATTTTATAGGTAAATATTTAGTTTTAAATATGCATTATTTAGGTAATAATATTAATTTTTATTTAGATTTATTGTAATTATATTTAAGTCAGGGGGTGATAGGGTTAGGGTTAGACTTAGGTTTAGGGGTTAATACATTTAGTATAGTGGCGGCCACGTTGGGGGTGGCAGATTAGGGGTTAATAAATGTAGGTAGGTGGCGGCGATGTTAGGGATGGCAGATTAGGGGTTAATAATATTTAACTAATGTTTGCGAAGCAGGAGTGCGGCAGTTTAGGGGTTAATATGTTTATATAGTGGCGGCGATGTCTGGAGCGGTAGATTAGGGGTTAAAAAATATAATGTAGGTGGCGACGATGTCGGGGCGGCAGATTAGGGGTTAATAAGTGTAAGATTAGGCGTGTTTAGATTCAGGGTTCATGTTAGGGTGTTAGGTGTAAACATACATTTTATTTCCCTATAGAAATCAATGGGGCTGCGTTACTGAGCTTTACGCTGCAATTGGCAAGTGTTAGACTTTTTCTCAGCCGGCTCTCCCCATTGATGTCTATGGGGAAATCGCGCACGAGCATACTCACTTCTTGCCTTTTAACCTCGGGTTTGTAAAAACCTATAATACCAGCGCTGCAGGTAAGTGAGCAGTGAGAAAAAAATGCTCGTTAGCACAGCTTCTAACGCAAAGCTCGTAATCTGGCTGTTTTTTTTTGTAATGTAGACTTTTTTATTTTTTGTAATGTTAGGTTTTTTTTTTTTTTTTTTTGTAATTTTAGGTTGGTTTCTTTTACTAATGCTAGGTTTTTTATTTTTTAGCAATGGTAGTTTTTTTTACTTTAAAGGTAAGATTAGCTTTTTATTTAATTTTACAGGTAAGTTTTTTTTAAGGTAGTTAGGATTTCTTTTGTAAATGTTGTGGATAGTTTCATTTGGGTTGAGTTAGGGGGAGTTAGGTTAGGGGGAGTTAGGTTAGGGGGTTTAAATGTTATTGTATTACTTTGCAATGTGGGGGTAGCAGTTAAGGGGGTTAATAGTATAGTTTAGGTATTGTGGTGTGGGGATGGAGGTTTTAGGGGTTAATAGTTTATTTAGATAGTTTGCGATGTGGGGGATGGAGGTTTAGCGGTTAATAGCATAGTTTAGGTATTGTGCTGTGGGCTTGGCGGTTTAGGGGTTAATAGTTTATTTAGCTAGTTTGAGATGTGGGGGGGAGCAGCGGTTTAGGGGGTTAATATGTACACAGGTAGTTTGTAATGTGGGGGGATGGCAGTTAAGGGGTTAATAGTGTTGTGGTGTCTTTGCAGTGGGCTATATGGCGGATTGGGTGTTATTAGAGTAGGTGATGATTCGAGTAGGGTGTTATTTTTTTTTAACCACTTAATAACCAGCAACATACTCTGTATATCAATGGTCTTTCTATTACGGTTAGATTTTTCATAGCGCGGTCTCACCATCAGTTGCAAGACTGCGCTATTTTTAGAAGCCATCAGGAAGGAGGGAGGTTGCAAACCATCCCTTAACGGCCAGCGACGTACAGCATACGTCACGGTCATTAAGGGGTTAAACTTTTTTTCTCTATTGACTTCTTTGGAGCAGTAGGTGATCACGCTAGTGGTAAACCTTTTTCGCAAGTCCGGTTAGCATCAGAACAACCATTTTTAACTTTCAACTTGTAATATCAACTCAACCGGACTCGCACAAAAAGTTTACCGCTAGCGGAATTAGCGCTCTAGTGCAAGCCCTAAATATTTTGAAAGTAAATATTTTTTGTTTTGACTATTTACTGCTTTTTATTTTAAAAACACTCGGCTAGATTACGAGTTTTGCGTTAGAGGCTATGGGGTGCTAACGAGCAGTTTTCTCTCACCGCTCACTTAAATGCAGCGCTGGTATTACGGGTTTTTAAAAACCCGGCGTTAAAAGACAAGAAGTGAGCGTTGAGCAAAATTGAGCTCTTTAGCACACTTCAATACCAGCGCTGCTTAAGTGAGCGGTGAGCTGGTCGTACATGCTCGTGCACGATTTACCCATAGGAATCAACGGGGAGAGACGGCTGAGAAAAAGTCTAACACCTGCCAAAAAGCAGCGTAAAACTCAGTAATGCAGCCCCATTGATTCCTATGGGGAAATAAAATTTATGTTTACACCTAACACCCTAACATGAACCCCGAGTCTAAACACCCCTAATCTTACACTTATTAACCCCTAATCTGTAACGCAGCCCCATTGATTCCTATGGGGAAATAAAATGTATGTCTACACCTAACACCCTAACATGAACCCCAAGTCTAACCACCCCTAATCTTACACTTATTGACCCCTAATCTGCCGCCCCTGACATCGCCGACACCTACATTATATTTATTAACCCCTAATCTGCGTTTCCGGACACCGCCGCCACCTACATTATACTTATGAACCCCTAATCTGCTGCCCCCAACATCGCCGACACCTACATTATATTTATTATAAACCCCTAATCGGCCGCCCCCAATGTTGCCGCAACCTACCTACACTTATTAACCCCTAATCTGCCGCCCCAACGTTGCTGCCACTATAATAAACATATTAATGCAATCAGCCAATAGGATTGAGCTCCCATTCTATTGGCTGTTCCAATAAGCCAATAGAATGCAAGCTCAATCCTATTGACTGATTGGAACAGTCAATAGGATTGAACTTCAATCCTATTGGCTGATTGCATCAGCCAATAGGATTTTTTCTACCTTAATTCCGATTGGCTGATAGAATTCTATCAGCCAATCGGAATCTAAGGGACGCCATCTTGGATGATGTCACTTAAAGGTACCTTCATTCGTCTTTATTCATCGGATGAAGAGGATGCTCCGCGTCGGATGTCTTAAAGATGGAGCCGCTCCGTGTCAGATGGATGAAGATAGAAGATGCCATCTGGATGAAGTCTTCTGCCCGTCTGGAGGACCACTTTGCCCGGCTTGGATGAAGATTTCTCCCGGCTTCGTTGAGGACTTCGGCCCGGTTGGATGAAGACTTATGCCGCTTCCTTGAGGATGGATGTAGGATCTTCAGAACAGTCGATCTTCAGGGGGTTAGTGTTAGGTTTTTTTAAGGGTGTATTGAGTGGGTTTTATTTTTAGGTTAGGGACTTTGGGCCGCAAAAGTGCTAACTGCCCTTTTAAGGGCAATGCCCATCCAAATGCCCTTTTCAGGGCAATGGGGATGTTAGTTTTTATTTGTTTTTTTTTTATTAAATAATTTTTATTGAGGTAAAAGATGGCATACAGAGATATCATTAAAACATATCATAAACGTCATCACCATAGACATAGTGTAAAACTGGATATACAAGGAATGCAATAGAAATGTTAGCATTAATAATAACATCAACTAGCAAAATGACCAACAAAGGGATCACTGAGAATACTATACAGAATCATAATTCAGTTATGCCAACACAAATTGAAGCCTTCTCTTCTAATCAAGGGTCACGCTTGGACCCCCTTACCAAGTGGAATTTTTAGCCATAATAGAGGCTACCTGAAATAGGGAAGACCACTCATGGGTCTAACGCTGTTTACCTCAAATTTTGAACTATTTGAATTCTAGCCTCTCAACTGCTAGAGTAAAGAATAAAATAGGCAAATGAGAGTAAGAGGCTCTTTTTACTAAGCTTTCGCATGGCTATGTTACGGGGTGAAATATATAGGTATGCTGCAATGTATAATGGAGAGTATATTTAGGATGCGGTATTGACGAGAAAAACCGCGTAGTTAACCCTCCTGTTATAGGAGGTGTATTATGTAGGGGGGGGGAGGTGGTGAATTAAAAAGTTAAGGGCCAAATAAATAACCTAAAGAGTGCACGTATAGCAAAAAGAAGTAAGCTAGGTATATTCTGGCCTAGTGTAGATTCTCATGTGCAGGGATGCCCAATCTGGAGTTCTCATAATTGCACTATTGCGGACAATTTAGTTCCTATACTGCGCATACTACGGCCTCGTTTTACATGATAAACGCAGGACCAGCCTGCCTTAAACATATGCATTAACCTGGATTAACGGTAGGGTGACTATAGACTATTAAGTGACAATCGCTACAAATATGGGAATGATCTCTCTCTGGATAAGCTATGAGTCTGAGATGGCTAAAGTAGCACCTAATAGGGTAGGTGTAGATCAGTATATAACTAAAATATAGTGAGACTAGAACTATGATGAAAAGTAAATAACCTTCCACATTCCTTTTGTAACCTGTCCCCGCCACCCGGGCACGGGCCCTATGTCCAGGCGGCGGGCAGAACACTTAAAGTAGCCTAGTAGTAAATTATGAATTTTCACAAGAAGCTACTCACACCTATAGTGTTGGAAATGTTTTTTTTAAATGGTTAGTGAAACATTAGAAAGGAGAAAACAAATATAACTAAACCATGTAGGTAGAACAGAGTAACAGTCATTAGTAGTATTGTAAGATTGCTTGTAAGAATAGAGTACTATTATTCATTGGCAACCAGATATTAAACAGTAGATTCATTTCCATGCGTAATTCTGCAGTAGCACATAATATGTATATGAATATATATGCAGTACATTAGGATTCAAGCCTTGTGTCCTAATTACCAGGAACATACCAAAGGAACCAAATTGAACTAGAAATAGGGCAAAAAGCTGGATAAACGAAATATTATAAACTGTGTATGTAGAGCCTGCAAAGAAGTCTTTAGTAGGGAGAAATACACTAGCCTAAGCTTGAAAGAGAAGTGCAGTAATGTGCCAGCCTTCAGAATAGACATGTAGCCATTATCACAGTATACTACAATATTCTCTAAAATAGAAAATAATTTTGAAAGACCCTTAGGTGCCATACAGTAAAGGTATTATAGTCCCAGAGGCAGAGTGTGGGAATACAAAGAATATTGAGCACAAAGCATTTTAGTAAACAGACTGCAGTAAACCATCTGGTGATGTAAAATGGCTATTACCTCAGTTGTCTTGGAGTATTAGTGTAAAGCCCAATTCTGCATTATTGCTTGTCTAAACATATATAGCACAAATGATATAGGTTTATGCAGTGTAAATAAGATATAAAGACAGTAATTCAAAGTAACTTTAGAAAAAACACAGTGGAACATATAAGCAGAATATCATTGGTGATGATGTGCAGGGAAAATTAGCACTTAATGCAGCACTAAGTTCAGTAACTTACAAATTGTTTCTAAAATCTAAATGTTAGCTAGCCAACACACAGACATTAACATATAGTAAGAATAATGTGCTTGATCACAGAAAGCCTTAAAACCACAAATGGTGTCATGTGAAACATATAAACTAATACTAGAACACCTAATTGTCGTATATCTATAAGACCTCCAGGTACTCTAGAAAATAGAACTGGGTTAACAGGTAAAAATCAAACAATGACAGTAAACCAACTTGCGTGCATAATATATGGAGATGAAACAAAAGAACTGTCCATAACTGGTACACTGTCTATTAGCTCATAGAGCGATTGCTGTTATCAGTGTAGTTAACCCGCTTCATGGTAATATCCTACTCCATTTTTATACCGGTATGTAGAGTCTCCCTTGTCCTCGCCAGACTGAAGCGTCCAGCCTCCACAGCAAGCTTCCAACAAACGTGCCCTCTGGGGGATTAGATCTCCTAATGGTGATTCCCCACCCGGTTCAGCAGACGGTGTATCAGTAGCGGTGTTTTTATTTTGTAGGATCATTACTTGTGGCGTGTCCATAAAGGGCCTGAGAACCGGATCCAAGCTCCCAGGTCCCAGCATCGCCATTTTATTCACAGCCATGAGTCTCATTCTCCCATCGCTTGCCAGCGAGCCCACCTTGCCTTGAGCTGTTGAGCAGATTTCTAGTTGTTGCTTAGATCTCTGTTCTGTGGAGCCACCAAACACACTCTCGGTGGAAGCAGAGGTGCACAACATGTGCCGGGGCTCAGAAGCAGCACCACTGACTCCATTTTCGGTCATTGTATGCGAACATCCCTCCGGTGAGGTCTCGGCAACAAGCGCGGGAACCGGCAGTGAATTAAAGGAGGCTTCAGGCATAAGTCGATACGTTTCCAGGCGTTTACCAAGCTCAAACAAGATCCAGTGAGCGCTCTCCATAGTGAATATAACACTAGCTCTCGTGGCCTCAAGTATGGTTGCTGACTGCATAGGCTGAATTTAAACCTCCGGCTCCGCTTTTAAATTATAAATAAAATCGGCTCTCCATCCAGTCCGTAGCCAGGCAGTCAAACCATGGTTTTGTTTTTTTGTTTTTAGATAAAATGGGTAGTTAAATGCTGTATTTTATAGCAGTTAGAGCCAGAGCTCCAAAAGCTTGCGACCGTTCCTCTAGGCTGTTGGCTCCGCCCCCATCTTAGTTTTTTTTTAAAATAGTATTTTATTTGGGGGGGGTTGGTTGTGTGGGTGGTGGGTTTTTACTGTTGGGGGTGTTGTTTGTATTTTTTTTTACAGGTAAAAGAGCTGATTACTTTGGGGCAATGCCCCGCAAAAGGCCCTTTTAAAGGCTATTGGTAGTTTATTGTAGGCTAGGGGTTTTTTTTTTATTCTGGGGGGGCTTTTTTTATTTTGATAGGGCTATTAGATTAGGTGTAATTAGTTTAAAAATCTTGTAATGTGTTTATTATTTTCTGTAATTTAGTGTTGTTGTTTTTTACTTTAGCTAATTTAATTTAATTTAGGTAATTGTATTTAATTTAGTTAAATTATTTAATTATAGTGTAGTGTTAGGTATTATTGTAACTTAGGTTAGGTTTTATTTTACAGGTACTTTTGTATTTATTTTAGCTAGGTAGTTATTAAATAGTTAATAACTATTTAATAATTATTCTACCTAGTTAAAATAAATACAAACTTGCCTGTAAAATAGAAATAAAACCTAAGATAGCTACAATGTAACTATTAGTTATATTGTAGCTAGCTTAGGGTTTATTTTATAGGTACGTATTTAGTTTTAAATAGGAATAATTTAGCTAATTATAGTAATTTTATTTAGATTTATTTAAATTATATTTAAGTTAGGGGGTGTTAGGGTTAGACTTAGGTTTAGGGGTTAATACATTAAGTATAGTAATGGCGACGTTGGGGGCGGCAGATTAGGGGTTAATAAATGTAGGTAGGTGGCGGCGATGTTAGGGATGGCAGATTAGGGGTTAATAATATTTAACTAATGTTTGTGAGGCGGGAGTGCGGCGGTTTAGGGGTTAATATGTTTATTATAGTGGTGGCGACTTTGGGGGCAGCAGATTAGGGGTTAATAAATGTAGGTAGGTGGCGGCGATGTTAGGGATGGCAGATTAGGGGTTAATAATATTTAACTAATGTTTGCGAGGCGGGAGTGCGGTGATTTAGGGGTTAATATGTTTATTATAGTGGTGGCGGCGTTGGGGGCGGCAGATTAGGCGTTAATAAGTGTAGGTAGGTTGCAGCAACATTAGGGGTGGCAGATTAGGGGTTAATAAATATAATGTAGGTGTCAGCGATGTTGGGGGCAGCAGATTAGGTTTTTGTAAATATAATGTAGGTGGTGGCGGTGTCCGGAGTGGAAAATTAGGGGTTAAAAATTTAATTTTAGTGTTTGCGATGCGGGAGGGCCTCAGTTTAGGGGTTAATAGGTAGTTTATGGGTGTTAGTGTACTTTTTAGCACTTTAGTTATGAGTTTTATGTTACAGCGTTGTACCATAAAACTCTTAATTACTGACTTTTAAATGTGTTAGGGATCTTGGAGGTAGAGGGTGTACCGCTCACTTTTTGGCCTCCCAGGACAGACTCGTAATACCAGTGCTATGGAAGTCCCATAGAAAAAAGACTTTACAAAGTTGACGTAAGTCGTTTTGCGGTAAGGCCAAAGAAGTGTGCAGTGACCCTAAACCTTCAAGACTCGTAATACAGGCGGGCGTAAAAAAGCAGCATTAGGACCTCTTAACGCTGCTTTTTTACCCTAACGCACAACTCGTAATCTAGCCGACTGTTTCTAGTTTGGCGTGATATACATATGAAAACATGAAGCAGACCATGGACATCTATTAGAAGGAATTTGTTGAACTTCTAAAACTCGATTTTAACAGTACTGAAACTGTAAAATATGAAGCTGCTCTATTGCACATTGTATGCACCAAGAAGATGTTTGAATGAGATTGTACCTTTGTGATTGTGATTTAAAAAGAAACTTGCCCTGGTGAACGATCATTAAAATGAGGTTGCGTCTTTGTGAACACAAAGGCCAAACATATAAACAACAGCATGTTTTTCAGTTCTTGCATCAACATTATTGAACTTTTAAATGGAATTGCTCCCCTGTGAACAGGAGTACAATAATGTAATAAGAAAACCCTGTTCTAAAGCCTAGTTATTAAGACATATGGCTCCATTTATCAAGTTGCTGCTTCGGAGGCCCATCGCTTCAGTCTTGCCTCCTTAGCCCGTCCACCATGTAAAAAGGTTGCGGATTGAAATCACCCCTATACGATCTAGATGATTGATAGCCCCTGCTAGCACCCATTTGGCCTCTAGTAAGCAGGGATTGGCTTTCCACAAGCTATTTTGGTGTAATGCTTGTGCAACAATAAATGCAGACGGTTTATGCTGTCCACCTGCGGTGATGTCCAGCAGACATAATTCTCTAGAGAGAATCATGTCTGGTCAAAATTTGATAAATGGAGCCCATAGGCAGTGTGAGTATGACTTATAAACAAAGATTAACAGAAAGTGATTGCTACACACCATTTCTAGCAACTGGGTTCCTGATCTCACTATTCTTGCAGATGCCTTTCGCTGTACAGGATATCCCATAATCAATGCATATCTAAATGTGTGCCCTGGCCAAAGTAGACTGACTATACAATAGCAATGAATAGAGCTTTAATGAATTGATACCATGTATGTAAATATATGTCTCATTTGGCCATTTCTGAGTGTCTTGCACATGTACAACATAATAGAATGATTCCAAATAGTCTAGGAAAACTTGCAAAGTAGATGTTTCTGTATACAATAAGTATTGCAAAGATTTCCATATTAACACATTTTTAAAACATTTAAAATTTTCAAATGGTCTTCAAAATTTGCAGGGCTTTACTATTTTACAGCAATTCGGTTTTATGCTGTTGAAAAGATTGATGAAAGCTGTTGCTATAGCCAATCAGTGCATAGTAAGAAGTGATTTTACTATAACTAATTAACCATTTTAGGGGCATTTAAGCTTATGTTGAATGCCTCTTTAAATGTCTGAGAATATCATATAAATATTTCCTAATATTAAAATAAAGTGTTTAAGTTCCAGGTAACAAGGATGGTAAATTCCATGGCCAACTCCTGTTTTATCTTTCCTACAGTGGGTGTGTGGCCTACAGAACAAACTGGCTGTGATGAGAGTGGGAAGTGACGTCACCGGATGGGGGCGTGGTTTAGGTCCGTTGTTGTCTATGTCGCAGTTACTAAGTGAGATGTATTGTACCAGGTGTATACTTCCATGCTCTGCAATAAAATAGCGTTGTACCTTCTATACTGTGTTCTGCATCTCATGACATGGTGTCAGAAGTTCTTGCCTGCGCTTCTGTTTCCTGATTGATGACGATGTCGAAGTTTACCCCACCTGAGCCTTTTTTATTTCTCTCAGCCTGCAGCTTGGCCCACATGGCGTCAGCGAATTCAACGCTTCAGGATTGCTTCCAAGCTGGACAAGGAGAGTGGTGAAGTACAAGTTAATTCTCTTTTATACTCTATGGGGAAAGATGTGGAGTCAGTGTTCAATGCCTTTGCTTTCCAAGAAGGGGAAGAATTTGACTTTGACATTGTTATGAACAAACTCAGTGCCCACTTTAGGCCCAAAAGAAATGTGATTCATGAGAGGGCTTGTTTTCACAAACGTGCCCAGCGTGTGGGAGAATCTGTGGAGTCATTTGTGCGCAGCCTGTATGAACTAGCTGAATTCTGTGACTTTAGTGTTGCTAAAGAGGAGCAAATTAGAGACAGAATAGTCATAGGAATTGCTGAAGTCTCACTGAAGCTACAGTTAGAGGCTGATTTAACATTGGTGGGGGTATTAGGATGGCCCGCCAGACTCAACTGGTGAAAAAGAAGTTCAGGAGAGCTGCTAGTGAAAGGCACAGTGTGAGCGGTAGACCAAGGGCAACAGATAGGCCCAAAAGCGGATGGGCGCAGCATGCCCGCTGCACACGGTGCAACCGTGCCCATGATCAGAGTGTCATATGCCCTGCTAAAGACAAAAGATGTAGAAAATGTAACTGAATGGGCCATTTTGAAGTAGTGTGTAAAACTGAATATATTAAGGAGATGCAGGTGGATAGCGACCAGGAGGGTCAACAACTGTCCTTTGTAGGGTCTGTTGTTGAACGGCCGGGTTCAGAAGAAGATTGGAGGGTTACTCTTACTGTATTGGGAGTCAAAGTTGTCTTTAAGATTGACACAGGAGCAGACATCACTGTTATGTCCCTTGCAGCATTCATAAAACTGCCTCGACAGCCTCAGCTGGCGAAAGTTACAACAAAAGTCCATATTCCTGGTGGCCGCATTGATTGTGCGGGGAAATTTCTTGCCAACTGTGAGTAAAAGCAAAGGAAATTCACCATGTGGGTGCATGTGATTAGAGGTTAGAGTGTTAACAACTTATTGAGCAGAAAAGCAGCCTGTGGTTTGGGCCTAGTAGCCAGAGTGAATGAGATCTCAGAAGATATGTTTGGTGAATTGGGCCTACTGAATTGCAACCCAGTCCGAATATCACTTAAAACTGACGCATTACCACTCCCCGTAGGATTCCGTTCCCGCTCATGCCTCAAGTGGAGAAGGAGCTTCTGTGTATGAAGAGTATGGAAGTTATTGAAGAGGTTGTTGAAGCAACTGACTGGTGTGCCCCCATTGTGCCTGTTGCAAAGAAAAATGGGTAGGTACGCATCTGCGTAGACTTGAAAAGGCTGAATGAGGCGGTGAATAGAGAGAGATGTGTGCTGCCGACACTTGAAGGCATAGCTCTGAAATTGGCTGGGGCGAAGTTCTTCTCTACACTGGATGCTTCCAGCGACTTCTGGCAGATACCTCTAGATCCAGAGTGCCACAAACTGACTACCTTCATTACACCGGTAGGTCGGTTTTGCTTCTGCAGACTCTCCTTCGGGATATCCTCTGCTCCTGAAATCTTTCAAAGAGAAATGAGTTCTCTCCTAAGAGACCACATGGGCGACATCTTGGTGTATGGATCTACATTGGAAAAACATGATCAGCAATTGAGCTGTGTGCTGCAGACTATTAGAGAGTCCGGGCTGAAGCTAAATAAGGATAAATGCCATTTTAAGAAAGATGAGTTATGTTACTTTGGGCATATCATCAATGGGGATGGCATCAAGCCAGACCCCGATAAAATCTGTGCTATTGAACAGATGAAAAGTCCTTCTGATGTACATGAGCTGAGACAAATATTGGGCCTTGTAAATTATGTGGGCAGGTTCCTTCCAGATTTATCCACAATACTACACCCTATCACAGAGTTGCTAAAGAAAGATGTTGCCTGGGTCTGGGGACCTTCACAGGAAGAATCCTTTGTGCAGGTCAAGTCCCTGCTGGGGTCTGCCCCAGTGTTGGGGTTCTACGACCCTTCCAAAAAGACTGTGGTTAGTGCTGATGTGAGCAGTTATGGGTTAGGGGCCGCCCTCCTGCAGTTGAATGAGAACAAAATACAGCCCATCGCCTACTGTTTCCGTACACTGATGGCTGCTGAGTCGAAATACGCCCAAATTGAGAAAGAGTGTCTGGAGACTGACCATAAACCGCTAGTCCCTCTAATCAACTCCTATGATATTGACAAAACACCCCTAAGATGCCAGAGACTTCTAATGAGGCTGCTCAGGTTCAACGTTCCGGCAGTGCATGTGCCGGGGAAACAACTGGTTGTGGCAGATACACTTTAGAGGCTCCCGCTGGCTGCTGCTGAAGAGTCTTCAACGGAATCAGATGTGAAAGTGTATGTAGATTCAGTTCTGGCCTCCAAATCCATCTCTTCTGGGAAGCTAGAACAAATAAGAAAAGAGGCATATTTAGATGCAGACCTTCAAGAAGTTATAAAGTACATAAAAGAAGGTTGGCCCGAGAGTCGGGCAGCCTGGATGTCTTTAAATTCTTACCAGTCAGAAAGGTTGCAGCTTACGGAGCTGGATGGGTTAGTGCTGTTCCAGGACCGCATTGTTATTCCTGTTAGCATGCGGCAGGAGATGTTAAACAGGATTAATGATGGCCACTTAGGCATTACAAAGTGCAGAGAAAGGGCAGCTATGGCAGTATGGTGGCCTGGGATCAGTTCCGACGCCGGCCTACTCAGAGAAGGGAGCCCTTGATTTCTACTCCGCTGCCTGCAGGCCCGTGGCAGAAAATAGCTGCTGATTTGTGCGAACTGCACTGGAAAAAGTACCTAGTCATGATTGACTACTATTCCAGGTATATGGAGATTGCACCCTTGAATAAGATCACAAGTCAAGCCGTTATCATTCGTCTCAAGCGCTTGTTCGCCCGGTGGGGCATACCAATGGAGGTAGTGAGCAATAACGGAATGCAGTTTGCTTCCACAGAGTTCAGTTCCTTCAGCAGTGAATATGATTTTGTCCATTCTACGTCAAGTCCAAATTACCTGCAGGCCAACGGAATGGCTAAAAGGGCAGTTCAAACAACAAAGTTCATTTTGAAGCAATCTGAGCCATACCTGGCCCTCTTGTCCTATAGGGCGACTCCCATTCAAGCCAAGGGGTTTAGCCGGGCACAGCTGATGTTAGGAGGCCAGATTCGCACCACCCTACCCTCTGTGGGTGTCTTCCAGCCAACTAGCTCTATTCCTCGGGACAAGGTCCTTAGGAGGGATGAAGAGGCAAAGCGGGGCTATCGATTCTTCTACGACAGGAGACACTCTGTGAGGCCCTTGCAGGAGCTGAATGCGGGGCAAAGTGTCAGAATTAAACTGGATGATGAGAAGAAATGGAAGATGCCTGCTACGGTAATTGGACGCTCTCCAGAACCAAGGTCTTATGTAGTCCTTTCTGATGGAGGGACAGTCACACGTCGAAATCGAAAACATCTTCCGCCTGTACCTGAGAGTTTGGAACTGGATGCCTCAGTACCACCGCTGTTGGGATCCCCTGTTTTAAGAGGGGTGCCTTCCCCTCAGCAAGATCACAGTGGGGATATGTCTTTGCCTCCAGCAGACTCTCAATCACCTTCTTCTGTATCAGAGGACAGTTCATGTAGAATTACATCAAGTGGAAGAGTGGTGAAACTTCCGGCCCGATATCGGGATTAGCACTAGTTAGAGCAGTGACCGGAAGTATGGGCAGAATAATCCCATGGTCACTGTGGACTAGGGTAGTCTACCCCAATGTTCAAATCAGGATGTAATTCATGTTTTTTATAGAGATATTTTCTTTAACTTGTTATTTGTTATATAGTATACAAAAAATTTAAGTTTTGTCCTTTAAAAAGGGGGAAGATGTGATGAAGTGGGAAGTGGGAAGTGACGTCACCGGATAGGGGCGTGGTTTAGGTCCGTTGTTGTCTATGTCGCAGTTACTAAGTGAGATGTATTGTACCAGGTGTATACTTCCATGCTCTGCAATAAAATAGCGTTGTACCTTCTATACTGTGTCCTGCATCTCATGACACTGGCCTAGATTTTAATTAAGAAAAAAATATATTTAATATATGAATTTCTTGACCTGTTGATAAGCAGTTTTTTCTCACAATTTAAATAGTGACATTTAAAATCTGGTGTAAAGCTTATTGGCTTATGGCACACACTAAAGCAAAAGTAGGCTACAGAAGGGAGAGTATAAATCTTTGAAACATAACTTTTGTTCTGGAAAACTAAAACCAAAAGTATATAAATACTGCCAATTAAACTAAAAATTAAATTCCTACTATCTTTATTAGAGTTTGGTAATAATGACACAATTTATCTCAGGTAAAAAAAGATCATAACAATTCTGCAAACCTCAAACCCCTTGGGCTTTTTGCCCAATAACCGTGATGTGGAGTGAATAGGTTCAGAGTTGTCTGCCCTTGTCTGTCTGGTGCTTCTTAAATGGAGCCCAATCTTTCAAAATAGTAATAAATTCCTTCAAACTCTGATCATCCCCTTTCCAGAGGATGAACAGATCATCTGTGTATCTAATCCATAGGATAAATCTCATGCATTCATCTATGAATACGCTCTCTCACTTTCACCATCCCAAATAAATATTGGTGTAGGTGGGAGCTCATGCAAATCCCATTGTGGTTCCTCTTATCTAAACATAGAAATTGTTGCCAAAAACAAAGTATTTGTGATGTAACATCCATTTAAGTAGATCTAACAAAATAATATTAATATCCACATTTTTAAAGATTTCATTTATAGAAAAAACTCAACAGCTTCACATCCATATTCATGATTTATTTAGTTATATAGAGACTCTTCATAATGTGCATAAATAAAAAGAGAGAAGCGCTCAACCTGGGAACGAACAATAGCATAATAGCTTGTTCTATGGCTAGTTACCACCCTAGAAGCAGCCTCTTTTTGCTCAATATGTGCCTTTCACAGAGAAGAACTTTCCTGTAGTATATCAGTCTGATCCTGACTTCACAGTACAGTCCAGCCCCGAAATACCAGGCAATCCCTCTCTGAACAAGAGAAACAGCAAAACCCCAGACGTACGTTTCGGCCTATTGTGGGCCTCGTCAGTGAGGTGCAGCCATATCCCTCTAGGCACACTGAGCAACGGGTCCACGTCTGGATTCCCGCATCACACTTAGGGAGACTTCCCTAAGTGTCATAATTTGCATAAATAAAAAAAGAGAGAAGCGCTCAAACTGGGAACGAACAATAGCATAATAGCTTGTTCTATGGCTAGTTACCACCCTAGAAGCAGCCTCTTTTTGCTCAATATGTGCCTTTCACAGAGAAGAACTTTCCTGTAGTATATCAGTCTGATCCTGACTTCACAGTACAGTCCAGCCCCGAAATACCAGGCAATCCCTTTCTGAACAAGAGAAACAGCAAAACCCCAGACGTACGTTTCGGCCTATTGTGGGCCTCGTCAGTGAGGTGCAGCCATATCCCTCTAGGCACACTGAGCAACGGGTCCACGTCTGGATTCCTGCATCACACTTAGGGAGACTTCCCTAAGTGTCATAATTTGCATAAATAAAAAGAGAGAAGCGCTCAACCTGGGAAGTCTCCCTAAGTGTGATGCGGGAAGCCAGACGTGGACCCATTGCTCAGTGTGCCTAGAGGGTTATGGCTGCACCTCACTGACGAGGCCCACAATAGGCTGAAACGTACGTCTGGGGTTTTGCTGTTTCTCTCGTTCAGAGAGGGATTGCCTGGTATTTCGGGGATGGACTGTACTGTGAAGTCAGGATCAGACTGATATGCTTCAGGAAAGTTCTTCTCTGTGAAAGGCACATGTTGAGCAAAAAGAGGCTGCTTCTTGGGTGGTAACTAGCCATAGAACAAGCTATTATGCTATTGTTCGCTCTCAGGTTGAGCGCTTCTCTCTTTTTATTTATGCAAATTATGACATTTTGGGAAGTCTCCCTAAGTGTGATGCGGGAAGCCAGACTTGGACCCGTTGCTCAGTGTGCCTAGAGGGATATGGCTGCACCTCACTGACGAGGCCCACAATAGGCCGAAACGTACGTCTGGGGTTTTGCTGTTTCTCTCGTTCAGAGAGGGATTGCCTGGTATTTCGGGGCTGGACTGTACTGTGAAGTCAGGATCAGACTGATATGCTTCAGGAAAGTTCTTCTCTGTGAAAGGCACATGTTGAGCAAAAAGAGGCTGCTTCTTGGGTGGTAACTAGCCATAGAACAAGCTATTATGCTATTGTTCGTTCTCAGGTTGAGCGCTTCTCTCTTTTTATTTATGCAAATTATGACATTTTGGGAAGTCTCCCTAAGTGTGATGCGGGAAGCCAGACGTGGACCCGTTGCTCAGTGTGCCTAGAGGGATATGGCTGCACCTCACTGACGAGGCCCACAATAGGCCGAAACGTACGTCTGGCGTTTTGCTGTTTCTCTCGTTCAGACAGGGATTGCCTGGTATTTCGGGGCTGGACTGCATTGTGAAGTCAGGATCAGACTGATATGCTTTAGGAAAGTTCTTCTCTGTGAAAGGCACATGTTGAGCAAAAAGAGGCTGCTTCTTGGGTGGTAACTAGCCATAGAACAAGCTATTATGCTATTGTTCGTTCTCAGGTTGAGCGCTTCTCTCTTTTTATTTATGCAAATTATAACATTTTGGGAAGTCTCCCTAAGTGTGATGCGGGAAGCCAGACGTGGACCCGTTGCTCAGTGTGCCTAGAGGGATATGGCTGCACCTCACTGACGAGGCCCACAATAAGCCGAAACATACGTCTGGGGTTTTGCTGTTTCTCTCGTTCAGAGAGGGATTGCCTGGTATTTCGGGGCTGGACTGTACTGTGAAGTCAGGATCAGACTGATATGCTTCAGGAAAGTTCTTCTCTGTGAAAGGCACATGTTGAGCAAAAAGAGGCTGCTTCTTGGGTGGTAACTAGCCATAGAACAAGCTATTATGCTATTGTTCGTTCTCAGGTTGAGCGCATCTCTCTTTTTATTTATGCAAATTATGACATTTTGGGAAGTCTCCCTAAGTGTGATGCGGGAAGCCAGACGTGGACCCGTTGCTCAGTGTGCCTAGAGGGATATGGCTGCACCTCACTGACGAGGCCCACAATAGGCCGAAACGTACGCCTGGGGTTTTGCTGTTTCTCTCGTTCAGAGAGGGATTGCCTGGTATTTCGGGGCTGGACTGTACTGTGAAGTCAGGATCAGACTGATATGCTTCAGGAAAGTTCTCTGTGAAAGGCACATGTTGAGCAAAAAGAGGCTGCTTCTTGGGTGGTAACTAGCCATAGAACAAGCTATTATGCTATTGTTCGTTCTCAGGTTGAGCGCTTCTCTCTTTTTATTTATGCAAATTATGACATTTTGGGAAGTCTCCCTAAGTGTGATGCGGTAATCCAGACGTGGACCCGTTGCTCAGTGTGCCTAGAGGGATATGGCTGCACCTCACTGACGAGGCCCACAATAGGCCGAAACGTACGTCTGGGGTTTTGCTGTTTCTCTCGTTCAGAGAGGGATTGCCTGGTATTTTCGGGGCTGGACTGTACTGTGAAGTCAGGATCAGACTGATATGCTTCAGGAAAGTTCTTCTCTGTGAAAGACACATGTTGAGCAAAAAGAGGCTGCTTCTTGGGTGGTAACTAGCCATAGAACAAGCTATTATGCTATTGTTCGTTCTCAGGTTGAGCGCTTCTCTCTTTTTATTTATGCAAATTATAACATTTTGGGAAGTCTCCCTAAGTGTGATGCGGGAAGCCAGACGTGGACCCGTTGCTCAGTGTGCCTAGAGGGATATGGCTGCACCTCACTGACGAGGCCCACAATAAGCCGAAACATACGTCTGGGGTTTTGCTGTTTCTCTCGTTCAGAGAGGGATTGCCTGGTATTTCGGGGCTGGACTGTACTGTGAAGTCAGGATCAGACTGATATGCTTCAGGAAAGTTCTTCTCTGTGAAAGGCACATGTTGAGCAAAAAGAGGCTGCTTCTTGGGTGGTAACTAGCCATAGAACAAGCTATTATGCTATTGTTCGTTCTCAGGTTGAGCGCATCTCTCTTTTTATTTATGCAAATTATGACATTTTGGGAAGTCTCCCTAAGTGTGATGCGGGAAGCCAGACGTGGACCCGTTGCTCAGTGTGCCTAGAGGGATATGGCTGCACCTCACTGACGAGGCCCACAATAGGCCGAAACGTACGCCTGGGGTTTTGCTGTTTCTCTCGTTCAGAGAGGGATTGCCTGGTATTTCGGGGCTGGACTGTACTGTGAAGTCAGGATCAGACTGATATGCTTCAGGAAAGTTCTCTGTGAAAGGCACATGTTGAGCAAAAAGAGGCTGCTTCTTGGGTGGTAACTAGCCATAGAACAAGCTATTATGCTATTGTTCGTTCTCAGGTTGAGCGCTTCTCTCTTTTTATTTATGCAAATTATGACATTTTGGGAAGTCTCCCTAAGTGTGATGCGGGAATCCAGACGTGGACCCGTTGCTCAGTGTGCCTAGAGGGATATGGCTGCACCTCACTGACGAGGCCCACAATAGGCCGAAACGTACGTCTGGGGTTTTGCTGTTTCTCTCGTTCAGAGAGGGATTGCCTGGTATTTTCGGGGCTGGACTGTACTGTGAAGTCAGGATCAGACTGATATGCTTCAGGAAAGTTCTTCTCTGTGAAAGACACATGTTGAGCAAAAAGAGGCTGCTTCTTGGGTGGTAACTAGCCATAGAACAAGCTATTATGCTATTGTTCGTTCTCAGGTTGAGCGCTTCTCTCTTTTTATTTACTCTTCATAATGTGTTGCCAGCAAAATCCCTTCCAATCTAACTAAAAAGTTAATGCAATATGGTAATGTCCAAATATTTGCTAGCTTGCTCACAAAACTTGACATTACTTAAAACTATGAGATATCCCAGTAGATTTGTGGAATCCTTATGATGTAGGGGGGGAGCAGCCATTTTAAATTTTACAGTTTTTAAAAATGTGAGCTCTCTCTCAGTAATAATTCATTTTAGTTTAGCTCAATGGCTCAAATAGTTATAGTTCCCTAGGAAAGATTCTGTCGGATCACCAAATACAACATTTTTTAACCTCTATTAAAGACATCAGTTAATTTTTAGCTATTTTTAAATAAACTTGAACTTTCAGAATTTTAGGGAGGTGAGGCATACATTTAGCTTTGAATATTAAATTTATTTCACCAATTACTATTATTATTATTCATATCTCATTAATTTTCTGTCAAAAGGTCAGTTAAATCCTGTATTGTTTCCTCCTCACTAGGGATATTGAGTTTAATAAATCATTTTTAATGACAATGTGCATGGAAATTAATAAATATCTTTAATTATCTCCAATACATCCACATTCTGAGTTAGTGAAAAATACATTTTTTTCTGCAGTACTTCAATCTGATGCTCAGTTAAGATTTTATTGGATAGGTTAGAGGGCCATAATAGTAAAAAAATGACATGCTTTGATTGGTTAAACACACAGTAGAAGTCCCGCTTGGGTCCCTCAGAGCACTACTGGTCCAGAGTAGAAACCACCGCTGATCCAACTAGCAGTACTAGTCGCACATCAAGCAACTAGCACTGCTGATTGAATCAGAGGTGGGATCCACTCAGGAACAACTATGCTCCACGGGTTCCAAGTGGCAATTCTACCTCTTGGGACCCATGGAGCACTATTGGTCCTAAACAGAACCCACCACTGATCCAATTAGCAGCGTTAATAGCTCATCAAGTGACTAGCACTAATGATTGGATCTATGGCTGTTTCCACTTGTGACCAGCAATGCTTTGCAGGTCCACAGTGGTACTTCTACTCTGTGTTTAACTCCTTCGTGGAGTTAAACACACAGTAGTGTAGGGTCGATACTTTTAAAATTACATGTTCTAACCAATTAGAGCACGTAATTTTTGGACTATCATGGCCCTTTAACTTTATTACCTTGCCCCAGTCTTCCACTCTGGTTTGTTTGCTGATGGTTCCTTTGTATCCAAATGTGTCCCAAATCCTTAGGGGTCATACTTTTTCATCTGTTTTACCTATTAGTTTGTGTCTCCCATTTTATGGATAAAAAATATTTTACTCACATCTAAATCTCTTTCCTCAGAGGGAACTGGATCAGATGAGGAGAAAACGTCATTAGTCACTGTTGAATATGTTGGATTAACCCTTAATTTCAAATTCTTATCATCCCATGTGAGTACCCTACCCTTTCAAAATCCCTAATATCCCATCTCAATTTATCACATTTAATTCTGATCATTTCTTCCTCCCTTTTATCCTGTTCATCTTTCATGGAATTAGAGTGAAAATCTGTACTTTGAATGATAATTAAATTTACAATATCACGGAGTAAGACTATGCCCTTGGACTTTTTATAATATAATTGTGGTGGTCATAAATTGAAAGCATAGTGTTAAGCCCACTGATTGTGCCTTTATTTGGGAATTCATGAAACTGTGTGTTTTGTGATTTTAATTGACAGTATTTTATTATTATTTTTTTGGGGGGGGGGGGGGGTCTCTGAATAAAAGTTAAGTGTTATAGCTCTGTACTATCACTTCTGAAGCCTAAATTTGCTTTAGTGTGTGACATAAGATGTCTCTCTTTGATTAGTTTTTGCTTTCCTGGATATTTTTGTGGAATTTATCAAGGCAATTTTCTTTTTATTTGTGGATATAACACCACTTACATATTATTTGTAAAGCTTATACCACATTAAGAGAATTTTTTTTTTTAATGTCTCCATTTTAGGTTAAAATGATTATGATCACCTCCTCTCTCAGACAGTATAGTTAGGTTTATGAAGACAGGAGACAGTGGAGTATATTTGTCATGCTGCTCATTAACTCATCTGCCACCTCTGAGGTCGCGGACAGCAATCATATACAATCGGGATGATTGACACCCCCTGCTAGCGGCCGATTGGCTGTGAATGCGCAGGGGAAGGCATTGCACAAGCATTTCACCAGAAATGCTTGTGCAATGATAAATGCTAACATCGTATGCTATCGGCATTTAGCGATGTCGGGCAGACATGATCCGCTACAGCGGATCATGTCCGTCCGACATATGATAAATCTACCCCAATATGTTTTTTCACATTTATCTACTTAATATTTTACACTGAATTTCAACTTTTTATTGAAATAGAGTATATTATGTGTATATTTTTTTTATTTTTGTTTTTAGCAGACAGGGGCATGGAGTGTGTTAGTTATGGAGTTTATGTGTACAGATTTAAATTCTATCTAAACTGTTTTTATTCAGCGTCAAAAGTTGTAAAGGTTTTTTTTTTTTTTTTAATTCATATTCATTTCATACATCAAATGTGTTTTGTATTTAACAGCATATTGTAAACCACTCCTCCAATTGTTTTCAGTTTGGCTTGGTTTTTATATTATAAATACTATGTCTGTTTCAAGGTTGATGAATCAGATTATATCTATATATTTTACAATAATTTACTATGACCACAATAATATGCCTGGGGTCTTCAGGTGAGTACTGGGTGCTAAATTTGGAGGGGCAAGCGATGACTATACAAACACTTGCTTCCTTGTTTTGTATAGTTTGTAAGCGCAATTGAATCTAGGGAAGCCTTATTGTTTGGTCTCAGGATAACACACTATGGGGTGCACTCTTTCTTTTAGTTTTTTGTTTCTACAACAAACGCTTATAATGTATTGCATGCAAACCTCTATTTCCACTTAAAGGGATATTGTACTTTCCTGTCAATCATACTAAATAGCATCATCTTAACATGCTTAATTATTTATATATTTTTGCATTAAAAAAAAAGTTTAATTAAATGTAATTTAATACTAATAAAGCTGTATCAATTGTGTACTTTCTACTACTGTTCATTGGCACTTCCTATCAATTCTGATAGTACTTCCTGTTTGTGGCCATTGTTTAAAGGTTACTTCCTGCTAATATTCAATGAACTTTAATATAGTCAATGCCAAATAAAACAAAAATGACTACATGTTTAAATACTTCTTCTTCATATGAGTGACAGAAGTTGAGTGTCCCTTTAACTGAAATCCTGTAAAATTATATAATAAACTTAAACATGATATGTCTAGTTAAATAAGTAACTATTACTTACATCATTAGTAAACTTTTTAAAATACATATTTTTCATTTCATATCTTGTTTCTATGAAGCCTAAAACAAATCTGAGAGCAATCCTGATCTAATTGCAGAATCACTGTAAAAATCCTGGTTTCCAAAACAACTTGAAAACATTGTCATACTTATCACATTTTTAATTTCAGCTGTTCTGTGGGGCTCCTGATTTCAGACACGCATGCACTGGTTTCCTGGTAACTGTTCAGAAGGTATAATTAATAACTTAAATGTTTATGCATAGACTCCTGTGAGGGAGGCAGAGAAAACAAAAGGTTAGTGAAAAATACCAAGGGGAAAGGGAATGCAAGGAAAATTTTGACTTGAACATAAGAGAAGTTAGATCTTACCCATACAATATAATTGACATGGCTTGTTTTGAAACTATGACCTTTATATTGCAGCATAGCTTGTATTCATATAAGGGTGAGAAGGTCACAAATTTGAGCTAAGCCATTAATAAATAGAAAAGGCTAATCAGGTCAAAGGGCGAGCTGATCTTAATGAAAAAACTTGTCACATGCTGTCATATTATAGACAAGATAGACAGGTGGGGTAAAGATAATGATCTCCCAGTCAAGAGATTGGGTACGACAGACAGAGAATGGCATTAATAAGGTCGTGGTTCACACATCTTCTGTGTATGTATAGGCTCAAATATTTAAATATATTATTTGATAATTTACAATACAATGTTGAATCTGGTTAAATGTATATATATATATATATATATATATATATATATATATATAGTCATAATCCTTGTAAAGGGACACTAAAGATTATGCCGTTTTAAGACACTTTCCAATTTACTTCCATTATTAAATTTTGCTCAGCATTTTTATAGCCACACTTTCTGAGGCACAAGTTACTACTGAGCATGTGCACAAGCCCAAAGGCTATACGTACACTAGTCTGTAATTGGCTGATTTCTATCACATGCTACAGGGGGCCAGAAAATGGAAGAAAAAATAATATTGCCAGAAAAAAAAATATGCATTTGTTAAAGTGAATGTAAATTTTGATGCTAAAGTGTCCGGTTTTTAAAACTTTGATTAAAAACAGAGGCACTTTAATTCATAAAAATTTTCATTTCACTCCGTTTGTGAAAAAAACTTACCTTTTAATCTTCACAGCAGCTCCAGCTTCCTCCACCTGTTTCAAAGCCTCTTCCTGGGTCTAAAATGAGGCATCGGCTTCCTCCAATCACAGCAGTGAATCAGACACTGAATCCCCCGGGGGGGAAGCTGTGATTGGAGAATGACCTATCAATCATTTCTGACATCAGAAATGGCTTGTGAGACCGGAGAAAGCTGGAGCTGCTGTGAAGTTTAAAAGGTAAGTTTTTTGTCACAACAGGAGTGAAATGTAAATTTTTATGAATTAAAGTGCCCCTGTTTTTAATCAAAGTTTTAAAAACCGGGCACTTTAGCATCAAAATTTACATTCACTTTAATTATGCAATTCTACTGCATTTTGTGGTCCTTTAATATATATATATATATATATATATATATATATATATATATATATATATATATATATATATATATATATATATATATATATATATAAAAATATATAATTGAAACAGCGGGTGTTCCAGCACTCCAACCTTGGTAGAAGCTCAAGTACCTGGGTGCAATCCTCAAAAGGGCATATAAAACTGATTTTTAGAATGAAGGGCACTCTCAGTGTTTGTGATAATTGCGTAACAGCAAAAACATATTTTATTCTTAGTATCAACACTTGTTCATAGTCAACGTTTCGGCTTTCACAGAAGCCTTCCTCAAGACAAATAACATCTGTAGAATAAAAGAAAGAACAAACAATATTTGCAACCATACGTGAAAAACAATCGTGACAATATATACACCCAACACCAGATATTTATGCTAATCAAAATAAAAATAGGAATAAACCAGTAAATCGAACCAAGGATATCCAGCTAAACGCGACCATCATAGCCACAACCTGCCACGCTATAGCACCAAAGATAAAAGAAACTTATATCAAGCTTAGAAGCATCCACCACATAAACCAATCATTAGGGAACAAGTTTAGAGAAGAAACCAAAGGATGCCTAGAATGGGCTGTACTAGAAGCAACATGTAAGCATAAAGAATTATAAAGCACATATTGAGCATCTGAGAGTCGGTCTTATAGGGCATTCTATAAAGAATCAAGTTAAGGATAGAACTCAAGAGAGTCTGGAATAGGTGGGTATTAATAACAATAGAGTCTAAGTCTATAAAATACCAGGATACACGTTGCAACACCAACAATAACACAAAAGAAAACCAAAATATACTAGCGGGCGTTTGAAAATAATATCTGCATGTCACAAGGTTAACCTGCTTAGATTGCTCAATAAGCTTAAACTGCATCAAAATGTATTAACATCATAACCAATCTCATTCAAGTTAGATCACACATCTTCCATTGCAGTGAAATAATAAACCACTTGTACATATAAAACCAAATTTGGTTACTGACGATGCGTGAGTCGAGGGATATAACAGACCAATGCCTATTACCCCATAAGTCACAAAATCACCACCCCAGGTGCATCATAGTAGAACCGGAATGTACCTAAGTGAATGTCAGCACACTTAGGCCAAACTAAATGTATAGGTGTAAAGAAAAACAGCCCTACATTTGTATCATAATCAGGCAGGAGAAGCATATCCCGCATGTTAGTTGGATATGAACTGAACAAATATATTCATACCAAATGGGTAACTGTACGCTCTGTGATAAAGCCTATATAAACACCACGTATTGTTGTTCACCGAATGATCCAGGTAAATACTAGCTAAGCCACATGATATGAGGAGTCAGACCCCATTACTGCAAAGGAGAACACAGTGGGATATACCTTAACAAAAGGGGACTTTGTCAAAAACCACCAAGCAGCCATGTGCAAAATAAACCGCTATTTACAATTAATGCCACAGATGATAACAGTATAAAGTTGAACACTCAATCACATTGCTGTCAATACAAAAAGTTCAATCGTACCTCATGACGGCATCCAGCCGCGCTCACCAAACAGGGAAAATCGTATAACCTGTAGGCCACCTGGAAGCCTATAAATATACCTTCAAGACCTATCATAGGTCAGTTGCGGGGGTGTGTATGTATACGTAACGTATACAGCTGTACTTAACCGAGCCTCAATCAAACTGTGTCAATCGGGACACACTCCGTGCAGAATCATCATTTACATTGTTTAACACCGATGACAAGCAACATAAACTAGTGGCATACTTTGGCCTGAACATGTACCGGGCAGAGTCCCACTCAGTACCTTAATACAATGTGATGTGAGTGGAGGAAGCGATACCAAACCACTCATACAGCTATAACACCAAGCAACGGACTGACCCATAAATGTCAATAAATGTGCAGGATATACAAGTTGCAATCATTCAAAGTACCTAAACACAGAAAAAACGACAAGGGCTTACATATAATAGAACCGTATCAATGAAACAACCCCAGGGAGTGGAAAAGCTAATCAAACTTTCTGAATGCGCAAAATATCTAAATACAACAATCATATAGAACCAAACTATCATAAGTGGCACACAGCCAGCTGCAATATAGACGCATCCACAGAAGCTAGAAACATCATAAACAGTACACATAAATGTTAAGGCAAAATAAATTTCTAATTACTACATGGTGGCAGTAACACAAGAAGGAACACCATCAAAGCCATTAACCAATCAGTTAAATACAATGCAAGGGACGCCCACCCATGGGGTATAGGAGACATATCAACAAAGTACACCGGTGCCAACGTACAACAATGTAGTGGACATAATGGTCCGTATTGAAAAGACATAAGTAAACTGATCATGTGGTGTATAAATTTGAGCTCAAACAGCCTCAGAACAACGTTTATACAAAAAAAATAAAAAAAAATTTTTTTTAGGCAAAGTGGAATACAATCAAAGTTAGTAAAGCACAGAATAATCCAGAAGTACATTGAGTCCATGGGGGCTGAGAGTATTAAGTCTATATATCCATCGGCTTTCACAGCACAAAAGTTCTTTATGTCTGTTACCACCCCTTCTTGGTGGAACCACTGTGTCAATCAGCATAGCATTGAGAGAGGAAGCAGGGTGTTTGAACTCCAAAAAGTGGTGAGCTACCGGTTGATCTGATACACCATCCTTGAGTGCAGCTCTGATTGCACTCTTGTGGTTTGCCAGTCTCTCCCGAAAGGTTGTGGTGGTTTTGCCTAGATAATATCTCCCACATGGACATGTGAGAAAGTAAATAACAAATTGGGAGGTACAAGTGAGGCGATGCCTTATCAGATACATCTTGGTTGAGTGTGGGTGGTGGAACTTTTGTCCTGTTAGCAACGAATTGCAAGTAACACAATTCCCACATTTGAAACAGCCCGGCTTAGTCTTAGCCAACCAGGTCTGAGTACTCCGCCAAGGATCCATTTTCATCAGTAATGATTTAAGGCTGTGGCCACTCCTATGCACTACTCTGGGTGGCAGCATTTCAACGAAAGGCAGCGTGTGGTCTCCACTGATAAGATGCCAGTTTCGGCGAACAATGCCACCTATTTTATTCATGACTGGACTGAATGCAGTAACAAAATTCAGTTGCTGATTACTTAACTCATCACCAATCTTATGTTTCCTTTGGATGAGAGTTGCTTGATCCAAATGGGCGACCTCATTCATTATTTGCTCTACTCTTTTCTGTACTGTAACCTCTTTCTGTAACCTGTAACCTCTTTCAAGGAATTTAGACTTAATTTCCTTAAGCTGTACGGATTTCTTTATTGGGTTAGAATTATTGCGGATGACCCTAAGAAACTGGGATTTAATAATCCCGGCTTTAAGCTGCGTTGGATGGAAGCTGTCACTTTGTAACAATGTATTTTGGTCGGTTGGCTTAGAGTACAATGTGGTGTTAAGCCTGCACCCAGTCTCAGTAGTTGATTTTAAGATGCATAGGTCAAGGAAATTAATTTGTTCTTCGCTGCTTTCATTCTTGAAAGTAATTGATGGTTCAGCTTCATTCAGATATTGTATCCATTTTGTTAGTTCTGTATGGGTGCCACCCCAGATGACAAATAAATCGTCAATATATCTTCTGTATAGTAGGATGTTGGAGTTGCGGGCCAGGAAGATAAACTGTTTCTCAAACCATGCCATAAAGAGATTCGCATACAATGGCGCCATGCTGGATCCCATGGCCGTACCTACCAGTTGCAAGTAGTATGCGTCCTCAAATCGAAAGTAATTGTGTGTTAAACACATCAGGAGCCAGTTCAACAGAACCTCAATAGGGGGGCCATCATACTCCGTACTGGATACCAGGAACTGTCTGATGGCCTCTACACCCAAGTTGTGCGGAATAACCGTGTAGAGGCTATTCACGTCTAGTGTAACCAGGATGCAATTTGCAGGGAATATTCTGTTGTGTAGCAATTGTATCAGTTGAATAGAATCTAATAGGAATGCTTCTGTGTTCTTGACCAAACTCTGTAGATGAAAATCAATAAAGATGGATAGGTTCTGGAAAAGAGATCCCTCTGCGGACACTATGGGTCGACCGGGTGGCTCTTTGATGTCTTTATGGATTTTTGGGATGGTGTATTTTATAGGATACCTTGGATGGTCAACAGTCAGGAAATCCAAAGTATCTTCATCAATATATCCACTATTAGATGCCATCAGTAGGCTGTTGTCCAACATCTTTTTATAAATCATGGTGGGGTTGAACGCCAACCTCTGATAAGTGGTGGCATCTTTCAATTGACCTTGTAACTCAGTCCTAAAATAGGAGTAGTCCAGCACCACTACAGCCCCACCCTTATCTGCTGGACGTATGATGATAGTGTCATCTTTTTTGAGCCTTTCCAGAGCACTCAATTCTTGCTTCGATGGGGTGTTTGGTTCTTTCAGGCTTGCTCAATGTCCCGAATACAAATATTTGTAAAGGTTCTAATGGTTGGATGGGTTGTTTTAGGTTCAAATTCAGAAGGTCGAGACAGTGTAGGCCTGGGTTTGGTTGGGGGAGAAAGTTTGAAGTGATCCTTCAATTTAAGCGTTCGTTTAAGCTTATGTAGATCTACCAAATGGTCAAAGACGTTAGTTTTCGATGTAGGTACAAAGCTCAGTCCTCTGCTCAGGACTCTGGCTTCATCAATATCAAGTGGTCGGCTACTTATGTTGATCATGACCCCCTCTCTACTATTCAACTCCTTGGTGGTTTTCTTCCACCAACCTCCCCTCCTATTTGCTGGCCTGTGTCTTTTTTCGCCAATCCCTCGTCGTTTTTTGGAAGCAAAGGAGGCTTTCGCTGAGATCTAGTGAGAACCCTATCATTGTATTGTGGTCTGTTCGTTGCTCCTGCGGTATTGTCAGAGCCACTTGACTCTCCTCCACTTGTATCAACCGTATTGACCAAGGAATTTGGTCTACGCTCATATCTTCTGCACCTGTGAGGATTGTTCTTGCCAGAGAGCCATTGATAAATATTTTTTTCCCTATAATCCATCTCAACTGAGTTTAGTTTCTTGTTTTTGAAACTAATGAGTTCCTTTTTGTATTTATCAAGTTGCGTGCTCAGTTCTATCCTTAACTTGATTCTTTATAGAATGCCCTATAAGACCGACTCTCAGATGCTCAATATGTGCTTTATAATTCTTTATGCTTACATGTTGCTTCTAGTACAGCTCATTCTAGGCATCCTTGGGTTTCTTCTCTAAACTTGTTCCCTAATGATTGGTTTATGTGGTGGACGCTTCTAAGCTTGATATAAGTTTCTTTTATCTTTGGTGCTATAGTGTGGCAGGTTGTGGCTATGATGGTCGCGTTTAGCTGGATATCCTTGGTTCGATATACTTGTTTATTCCTATTTTTATTTTGATTAGCATAAATATCTGGTGTTGGGTGTATATATTGTCACGATTGTTTTTCACATATGGTTGCAAATATTGGTTGTTCTTTCTTTTATTCTACAGATGTTATTTGTCTTGAGGAAGGCTTCTGTGAAAGCCGAAACGTTGACTATAAACAAGTGTTGATACTAAGAATAAAATATGTTTTTGCTGTTACGCAATTATCACAAACCCTGAGAGTGCCCTTCATTCTAAAAATCAGTTTTATATATATATATATATATATATATATATATATATATATATATATATATATACAGTATATATATATATATATATTTATATACAGTCACCGTCCACTTTATTAGGTACACCTGTTCAATTGCTTATTAACACAAATTGCTAATCAGCCAATCACATGGCAGCAACTCAATGCACTTAGGCATCTAGACGTGGTGAAGACGACTTGCTGAAGTTAAAACCGAGCATCAGAATAGGGAAGAAAGGGAAGAAAGACGACAATGCCTTGTTGATGTCAGAGGAGAATGGGCAGACTGGTTTGAAATGATAGAACAGTAACTCAAATAACCACTCATTACAACCAAGGTATGCAGAATACCATCTCTGAATGCACAACAAGTCGAACCTTGAAGCAGATGGGTGCCACTCCTGTCAGCTAAGAAAAGGAAACTGAGGCTACAATTTGCACAGGTTCACCAGAATTGGACAATAAAATATTGGAAAACTGTTCCCTGGTCTGATGAGTCTCAATTTCAGCTGTGACATTCAGATGGTAGGATCAGAATTTGGCGTAAACAACATGAAAACATGGATCCATCATGCCTTGTATCAACGGTTCAGGCTGGTGGTGGTGGGGTAATGGTGTGGGGGATATTTTCTTGGCACACTTTGGGCCCCTTAGCACCAACTGAGCATTGTTTAAATGCCACGGCCTACCTGAGTATTGTTGTGGACCATGTCCATCCCTTTATGACTACAATGTACCCATCTTCTGATGAATACTTTCAGCAGGATAATGCACCGTGTCACAAAGCTCAAATCATCTCAAACTGGTTTCTTGAACATGACAATGAGTTCACTGTACTCCAGTGGCCTCCACAGTCACCAGATCTCAATCCTTTGGGATGTGGTGGAACGGGAGATTCACAATATGGATGTGCAGCCGACAAATCTGCAGCAACTGCGTGATGCTATCAAGTCAATATGGACCAAAATCACTGAGGAATGTTTTCAACACCTTGTTGAATCTATGCCACAAAGAATTAAGGCAGTTCTGAAGGCAAAAGGGGGTCCAACTTGGTACTAGTAAGGTGTACCTAATAACATGACCGGTGAGTTAATATATTTTATATATATATATATATATATATATATCCAGGATCAAGACTTACTAATACATTAAATTACACTCCACTGAAAGCATTTTTTTCTAATACTTTCAGTGAAATTCCTGCTGTTTTTTTTCCTCTTATGTCAAAACATTCAGCAAATTTCATACCTGTTTTTGTTGATAATGTTACCACGATAATGTTATAATATCAAAGCATCAAAATAATGCAATTAAAATGATGCAATTACCCAGATTTAAACCAGGCATTGATACAAATCTGCTTGCTTCCATGATTCAATGAGTATGTTTTTTTTCCAATTGCTAAGAACAACCATCATCTGATGTTAAATGTAATCTGACATTAGGATATGATAACAACCCTGATACTTAGCCGTATTTACCATTTCAATCCCCTTGATATATTTTACTGGGAGTTTTTTGGGTAGTTAACAATACATTTTTATTAACATTTGTATCAATTATTTTGTTATTAACCAAGCATAGATATATGATTAGTGAAATAAAAATCTGACTTTTTAGAACTACTTTAGTAGCTTTGATTAAAACCCCAGAATTGGTTCCACTATTTTTACGTTTTTTTAAAAAAAAGCCAAATAATTTAATGGATTGATTTCCAGCCACGCAGGTCTCCACATATACTTTTTTTAGAAAGCAACTTGACCTGTTTTTTTGTTTTTCTGAAACAAACATATTTTATTTTTAAAATGTCACCTTTTGTGATCATGCACACTCCTCAAAAATTACATCCAAGCCATACTTAAAGGGACAGTCAACTCCAAAATTGTTATTGTTTAAAAAGATAGATAATCCCTTTATTACCCAGTCCCCAGTTTTGCACGGCCAACATGGTTATATTAATATACTTTTTACCTCTGTGATTACCTTATATCTAAGCCTCTTCTGACAGCCCCCCGATCACATGAAACTTTTTAGTTATTATCAATTAACTTGCGTTTTAGCCAGTTAGTGCTGTGTTGTGCACAACCCACGGGTGTACAATGTTATCTATATGGCCCACATGAACTAGCAGTCTCCTGTTGGGAAAAGCAAATAAAAAAGCATGTGATAAGAGGCTGTCTGTAGTGGCTCAGAAACAGGCAGAAATTTAGAGGTTTAAATGTTATAAAGTATATTAATATAAGAATGTTGGTTGTGCAAAGCTGAGGAATGGGTAGTATAGGTGTTGTCTGTCTTTTTAAACAATAACAATTTTAATGTTGACTGTCCCTTTAACATTCTTACTCAAATTGAGAAAGAGAGAGAGAGAGAGAGAGAGAGAGAGAGAGAGAGAGAGAGAGAGAGAGAGAGAGAGAGAGAGAGAGAGAGAGAGAGAGAGAGAGAGAGAGAGAGAGAGAGAGAGAGAGAGAGAGAAATTAGGGGGAAGACTCACAATTTGTGCTGAAACAAGTCATTTCCCTTCTTTTTGAAGATATTCATAATTCCTTATCCTCTAATGTGTTGCAGCAAATAAAGAGTACTCAAACAAAGGAGCTTGTTTACATGAGCCACACACATAAACATCTAAACCATGTAAAGGTCTTCATAGGTTAAGGAATTTCAGCAACAGCTCTCATAGATGATTGTTCAAAAATGTAACTGCCTTAAATGGTTTGAAAGCAATTTTATCTTGGTTGTATTTTAGACTTTATTTTTAATGGAAATTCCTGTGCTGAAAAATTAATACTTTTAGGGTTTTGGTGTGTTAATGTCCACCAGTTAAGCTGTAGGACTACATATCACCCAGCAAGCAGTATGTACCTAGTTAGAGGATAAGCACAGTCAGTTTTTAAATTAATTTAAAGGGACACTCTACTTGATTTTTTTTTATTGTTTAAAAAATAGATAATGCCTTTAATACCCATTCTCCAGCTTTGCATAACCAACATTGTTGTAGTAATATACTTTATAACCTCTAAGATTGATTATTTCTAAGCCCCTGCAGGCTGCTCCTTATCTTTTTTGACGTTTTACAATCTTCCACTACAGCCAGACAGTGCTTGTTCGTATATGCTATATAGATAACATTGTGCTCACTCCCACAGAGAATGATAATGGATTCACAAGAACCAGTATTAAATGACTAAAATGCAAGATTGTAAAAATAAAAATAAAAAGCACTGAGATAAGGGGCCTTAGATAGAGGTAATCATAGAGGTAAAATATATATTAATATAACAGTGTTGGTTATGGAAAACTGGAGAATGGTTAATAAAGAGATTTTCTATATTTTAAAACAATAACAAATTTCTAATAGATGTCCCTTTAAAAAGCTTTACCATAACCCTTTTAATGCAAAAATAACATTTAAATATTGTTCTTTAACGTACATTATTTGAACCAGTGAAATTAGCTATATCAATTGCTAATTATTGGTATGATATTTAAAAGTTGTTCTGAAGCACTGCTCTAGGCCCAAACATTGAGTCAGCCAGTCTGTTGCCTGGATGGTATTATTATTTCTGCTGATTTACCTGTAAAGAATCCCTGCTGCCTCTTGACCTGTCTTTGTATCATGACTCTGTCTATGTCCTAATACACGTATATGACCCTGCTTTCTTTGGCGTGATTATTTGGCATGCATGGTCTATCTAATTTAAAAATATTTATGTTTCAAATATTTAAAAAAAAAAACCTTTAAAAATGTAACATATTGAAAGAGATTATACAATTTCATTAAAAAAATGCTAAAAAGTGTATTTAGTGATATGTGTATTTAAAATGAAAGGTTTATTAAGAGTATAAAAATATTTTAAAAAGTTGCCTGTTTGAATTGAGAAATGTAGTATAAGTCAAAATGGTAAATCACATGTATTTGTTTCCAGAATATACTAAAGAGATAGTATAAGCTAACCAGTAAATTAAAACAAAAGTTATTTTATTATTTGTGGATATAGTTTTATCTTATTGATATTTTTGTTTTAAACTTGGTTGATTTTTTTCTAACTTACTCACATCATCATTTGTTATTTAACAAATACTATTCAGAAGTTCAATAGTTCAGTGGTTCTCAACCTAAGTGACCACAAGGCCCAGTAAATTTTAGCCGGACCTGTCCAGGGCCCGGTAAGCATCGGGGGTGGGTTGGAGTAGGTTTGGAAGAAATTATATATATATATATATATATATATATATATATATACTGTATATATATATATATATATATATATATATATATATATATATATATATATATATATATATATATATATATATATATATATTTACACACATATATATATATATATATATATAAAAACCCATCAGTTGTACAGTGTTACCCTCCAATGGTCATCTGCCCGGGTGCCAACATGCAGTCAATATTCCAAAAGAAATGGTCGCACTCTCAGGTCTTTTAGTGAAAAATCGTGGTAAATTTTAATGAAACGTTTTCGGGGTATTCTTCCCCATCATCAGCATAAACATACAGTGCATCAAACAAACTTAAATAGAAGCCTATTGCTCGTTAAACATAAATCAAAAATACCTGTGTGTGAAGATTTCTCAGTGTGGTGGCGCCAAACAGTGTGTGTGTGGACCGCATGTTTGCGTTCCACTATGTGAACCGGAAGTGTTAAGTGCAGTATTGTATCCGGTATCCTCATTTCTATACAAAGCTTGTAATGTTATAATATCGATACAAACTTACTGTGTTAATAAATTACGTTACTAAAGTATATAATAGTGTTTCAAACTCTGTGCCTTTATTGACAGTGTAACTTATTCTACGTATTGTTACAATTGCGTGAATTTATTAAGCCGGTGCCTCCTGCACTGCTCATAGGCTCATATATATGTATGTGCATTGTTCCCTATTATCTAAATTACATCTCCCTTACTGTAGTGCTACTATTGTTCGTTATGATGATCTCTGTGACAGGTTCTATAGAGTTCGCTGTCATCTTCTAGTTGTCATAGGAACCATTTGTTCTGCCGGTTCTACTTGGGCGGATGGATCTATTGGTTTACCTAGTTCAGAGTTACCACTATTCTGTGGCCAGTATGCATTACCTTCATGTCTCACTATTAACATGATTTTTTGGACTTCATTCATTTACATATCACTTGTACTTGTCCTGGAATATGCTTGTTAGAGGGGCTAAAAGTATTCTCTGGCACTTATTGTATGTAGTATATGTGTATCATCTTCAGTATCGTATATGTTTTCCTAGGCTGTCTTTATAGATTATGTAATTGATGCCCTCCTATGAACCTAGATACCAGTAAGGGAAATAAAATCATCTAACCATTTAGCATGGGTAAAAATACAAAGTTATTAGTAAAACATAAGAAATATATAGAAACTAAAAATAAGAAATAGCAACCTAACTGCTGTTGCTACATTACACACTTAGCTCTAGTAATGTATAATTGGTATTGATTTTGTTCTAAATTATATCTATCTCTCTTGTGCCTGTATACACATTACATATATTATATACATCTTAGCTCTCTTAGTATGTATTAGAGAAAGCTATTGTTGCCCTGTTAGTCCATATAGTTACTCCGTGTCAAATTTCTATATAGTGATGTCCATCCTTAATTGAATCTTTGAGTTCATCATAGTTGGACAGTCCTAGTGCAGTGTCCCTATTTTTTGGTGTTGGCACAAACTGACCCTTGGACGTATGGGATGTCATCCTCAATTGGATGGTTGATGTCGTCTCTGTCATGGTTATATATCCATGGTTCCTAGACCTGTGTCTTTTCTGATGTTCCTGGCGGTTATTCTCTGCACGCTAAGATTGTCACCTTAGATTGGTGCAGATGGATCATCTCTGTGTGGTTGCCATGGATTTACAGGAAGCTCCATATTTTAAGTCTGCATGAGAACTTGTTGGCAATTGGCATTAATATACCGAGTGATGTTGCATTGGAGGAATCATTACCATGACTCCCCCAACGCCAGGTAGTGCACCCTGCGCTGAATGGTCTACCCCCCAAGAGGCCTGACCCTCAGTGCATTGTCACATATTACTCAAGGTGTAATTGCCATGCCCCAGTATGTGTCTCGGCTTAAATGAGCGCTTTAAAATCCGGAGGTGAGTTTAACCCTCCTGGGGCTACCGTGCCCAATCTATATATCCATTCAGCTTCTCTTCTAAGCAGGGCCTTATTTCTGTCACCACCCCTATCAAGGGGGGGGATATGATCAATCAGGATATATCTGATAGTGGACACCTGGTGTCTCATGTCGGCACAGTGTCTGGCCACCGGTTGGTCCGATCCTCCTTGTTCTAATGCCAGCCGTATTGCCCGTCTGTGGTTAGCCATCCTATCGCGGAGTGTTCCGCTCGTCTTGCCCACGAGAGGGTAGACCTAGGAGACCTTTTCGACCTAGGAGAGTACAATTTACAACAGTTGACACCAGTGGTGCTGATTCATCAGAAACAGACACTAGCATCACAAGACACACACCCACATCACCAAATACATACCAGACGCAACCCCCATACCATCCCCCATATATACATAGGGGACAATCCACCCCAGATCATCATTTTTTAGGGGTTACCACGAGGTCACGCAGAGGAGGGGGAGGCACTCTAGACCACACATTAGGAGGGCAAGGGGACAGACACAGACCCACACGCCGCAACAGACGGAGGATATAGTGATCAATCTTAGTAGGCATGCTCTTACAGCAGCAGAGAGCTCCATGCTCAATAAAGGTCTATCGTTTATACCAAGTCATAAAACTAATGAAATGGACCTTAAATTGGACTTGTATAAATTGAATCGCACAATGAAAATTAAAGAATATTTTCAGAACGCCCCAATAACACCAGAACTTACTAATCCTATCCATAAGTGCAAAAAACCCAGTACATTTGAGCCAACAAACAGTAGTGCTAGCACCAAGACATTTATGAGGCTAGTAGCACAAGATATGGAAACACATAATAAGTCCAACAAATGGAGACACAACCTCACAAACACTGAAAGAGCAGCTATTAAAACCTTACAAAATGACCATGCTCTGGTCATTCGCCCTGCGGATAAAGGTGGGGCAATAGTCCTGATGGACTATGAGGATTACAAAGAAGACATACTTAAGCAATTGACTGACAACAACACTTATAGCAAGTTACCAGGTGACCCTACGGTCAAATACAAGAAAGAACTGGATGGTATCCTTAAACTAGGATTTGAACAAGGATACCTAACGGAACAACTCTTTGAATACTGCACTACAACACATCCAAGAATCCCAATACTATACACCACCCCAAAGATACACAAAACCCTACAGCACCCACCAGGGCGACCCATAGTCTCCGCAGTACAATCACTTACACAGCCAGTGGCACAAGTAATAGATATTTTCCTCCAACCCATTGTCAAGACTGTCAGATCATTCATTTCAGACACTAATGACCTCATTAGGAAGATGAGGGATGTGCGTGTGGAGACTGGAGACATCCTGGTCACCCTGGATGTCAACAGTCTCTACACTATCATCCCTCATGACACAGGACTCATGGCTACTAAACAACACCTCATAGACAGTACACTATATGAGGGACCCCCCATTGACTATTTTTTGACACTAATGGAATACTGCCTCACTAGGAACTACTTTCGCTTTGAGACATCCTTTTATTTGCAACTGACAGGCACTGCGATGGGGTCCAACATGGCCCCATCGTATGCCAATATATATATGTCTCAATTTGAAAACCAATTCCTATGGAGCACTGACACATCGCAGGTTGTTTACTACGCAAGATACATCGATGATGTGTTCATGGTGTGGCGTGGCGGACAACAGGCGCTGTCAGAGTGGTTTATGAAATGGAATAATACCCCTACACCAGTGAGATTCAAGATCACGCACCACCATAAAGAGATACAATTCCTAGACCTCACTATTTACATAGATGGTAATTCCTTAGGCACCACACTCTACAGCAAGCCTACTGATAAAAATTCCACTTTAAGTGCAACAAGCTGTCACCCCCCAGCCCTATTAAAAGGGATAGTCAAATCACAGATGACTAGAGTAATGCGGAATAATTCAAACAGAGCCACAGGGGTCTCACAGCTACAGCTCATGCGAGACAAATTCTTACAGCGGGGATACAAGCAACAGATACTTGACAGTACCCTAAAACAAGTCCTTCCACACTCTCAGGACAGCCTGATACATAAGGGGAATCTGACAGAGAAGCTGAACAAATTGATAATGGCAACAACGTTTTCACCTAACACCACACAAGCTGGTAACATACTAAGAGAACACTGGCCAATAGTGCAGTCTGACCCTAAATTGACCTTCACGCACAACCTGACACCAATGGTAGCATACCGGAGGGGAACTAACCTTAAGGACAGCTTGGTACGCACAGACCCTAAATCAAGTTACATGGATACTGCCCATACTAACATCAAAGGTTCATACAGGTGCCTAGGGTGCACAACATGTAATGGTCTCATAACAACTAAAAACTTTCACCATCCTCACACGAATAAAGTATTCAAGATCAAGCACTCAATATCCTGCACTACAACATTTGTAGTTTACCTATTATTCTGTCCATGTGCCCGGTTCTACGTGGGCAAGACGAGCGGAACACTCCGCGATAGGATGGCTAACCACAGACGGGCAATACGGCTGGCATTAGAACAAGGAGGATCGGACCAACCGGTGGCCAGACACTGTGCCGACATGAGACACCAGGTGTCCACTATCAGATATATCCTGATTGATCATATCCCCCCCCTTGATAGGGGTGGTGACAGAAATAAGGCCCTGCTTAGAAGAGAAGCTGAATGGATATATAGATTGGGCACGGTAGCCCCAGGAGGGTTAAACTCACCTCCGGATTTTAAAGCGCTCATTTAAGCCGAGACACATACTGGGGCATGGCAATTACACCTTGAGTAATATGTGACAATGCACTGAGGGTCAGGCCTCTTGGGGGGTAGACCATTCAGCGCAGGGTGCACTACCTGGCGTTGGGGGAGTCATGGTAATGATTCCTCCAATGCAACATCACTCGGTATATTAATGCCAATTGCCAACAAGTTCTCATGCAGACTTAAAATATGGAGCTTCCTGTAAATCCATGGCAACCACACAGAGATGATCCATCTGCACCAATCTAAGGTGACAATCTTAGCGTGCAGAGAATAACCGCCAGGAACATCAGAAAAGACACAGGTCTAGGAACCATGGATATATAACCATGACAGAGACGACATCAACCATCCAATTGAGGATGACATCCCATACGTCCAAGGGTCAGTTTGTGCCAACACCAAAAAATAGGGACACTGCACTAGGACTGTCCAACTATGATGAACTCAAAGATTCAATTAAGGATGGACATCACTATATAGAAATTTGACACGGAGTAACTATATGGACTAACAGGGCAACAATAGCTTTCTCTAATACATACTAAGAGAGCTAAGATGTATATAATATATGTAATGTGTATACAGGCACAAGAGAGATAGATATAATTTAGAACAAAATCAATACCAATTATACATTACTAGAGCTAAGTGTGTAATGTAGCAACAGCAGTTAGGTTGCTATTTCTTATTTTTAGTTTCTATATATTTCTTATGTTTTACTTTGTATTTTTACCCATGCTAAATGGTTAGATGATTTTATTTCCCTTACTGGTATCTAGGTTCATAGGAGGGCATCAATTACATAATCTATAAAGACAGCCTAGGAAAACATATACGATACTGAAGATGATACACATATACTACATACAATAAGTGCCAGAGAATACTTTTAGCCCCTCTAACAAGCATATTCCAGGACAAGTACAAGTGATATGTAAATGAATGAAGTCCAAAAAATCATGTTAATAGTGAGACATGAAGGTAATGCATACTGGCCACAGAATAGTGGTAACTCTGAACTAGGTAAACCAATAGATCCATCCGCCCAAGTAGAACCGGCAGAACAAATGGTTCCTATGACAACTAGAAGATGACAGCGAACTCTATAGAACCTGTCACAGAGATCATCATAACGAACAATAGTAGCACTACAGTAAGGGAGATGTAATTTAGATAATAGGGAACAATGCACATACATATATATGAGCCTATGAGCAGTGCAGGAGGCACCGGCTTAATAAATTCACGCAATTGTAACAATACGTAGAATAAGTTACACTGTCAATAAAGGCACAGAGTTTGAAACACTATTATATACTTTAGTAACGTAATTTATTAACACAGTAAGTTTGTATCGATATTATAACATTACAAGCTTTGTATAGAAATGAGGATACCGGATACAATACTGCACTTAACACTTCCGGTTCACATAGTGGAACGCAAACATGCGGTCCACACACACACTGTTTGGCGCCACCACACTGAGAAATCTTCACACACAGGTATTTTTGATTTATGTTTAACGAGCAATAGGCTTCTATTTAAGTTTGTTTGATGCACTGTATGTTTATGCTGATGATGGGGAAGAATACCCCGAAAACGTTTCATTAAAATTTACCACGATTTTTCACTAAAAGACCTGAGAGTGCGACCATTTCTTTTGGAATATATATATATATATATATATGTGTGTGACAGGGGGTTAATTATAACATACAAAATGTATATATATATAAATTGGTGTACAGTGGGATAATTAATTGGTGTCAGTGGGATGGATATATATATATATACATATATATATACACATATATATATATATATATATATATATATATATATACATATATACATATATACATATATATATACATACATATATATATATATATATATATATATATATATACATATATACATATATATACATATATATACATATATATATACACATATATATATATACACACATATATACACATATATATATATATATTTATATATATATATATATACACATATACATATATATACATATATATATATATATATATATACACATTATATATATATATATATATATATATATATATATATATATATATATATATATATATATATATATATATATATATATGTGACAGGGGGTTAATTATAACAAACAAAATGCATTGGTGTCGGTGGGTTCATAATAATAAAATATAGTCATTGGTGTCAGTGGCCTCCCTATTTGCCTCCCTATTAATCTAATTATGCATTGGTGTCAGTGGCCTCCCTAACTATGGAATTATGCATTGGTGTCAGTGGGTTACTAACCTGTCAGCTGCCCGTCGCTGAATGCCCGTCCTTCACGCACGCTCCCCGCCTGCCGCCGCTACACAGCGGAACAGCGCACAAGCGGACATGCGCAGTGGTGCCGCAGTGGGCCTGTCAGAGTTAGAGTGAGTGCCGGTCGGGTCGCGGCCCACCAGCAGGGCCGTCGCGGCCCGGCAGTGGGCCGCGGCCCGGCTGTTGAGAATCACGGCAATAGTTCATGTGGTAGAGAATTTAGTAAATTGATACTTAATAGATACAAATATATTAATTTAAATGTTTCTATTTTGAATATTGCATAATTTGAAAATTACATTTAAAGAAAGCATTAGAAATACTATTACAAATATACTGATTCTAATTTTTCAAATTGGAATATTGCATAATTCAAATTGAATTATTAGAAAAATTCTAATCGAATACTACATTAAAAGAAAGTATAAGAAATACTATTACATTAAACGAATGTTAGAATGGTGTACAAATAAATGAACGAATGTGTAAAAATTTGTTTCATTTTTTTGAATGTTGCAAAACATTTGCCCATCCCTACTGATGATGACTCTGGGTTCACTTCCAGAAGTTTGTTTCTTTCTTTCAATCCCTAAGGAATAGCACAGTCTAGAGATGACTGTATGCTTTGGGAGCAATGTATTTTAATAGAGCACAAAATATATGAAAGAAATCCCTGTTGGGGAACAACCTATACATTGTTTATTTTAACACTATCAACCGACTATATATTCCCCAAATAACACATTTAAATCTGATTGTCCAGCTTCACTAAAATATTTATAATAAAACAAATCCAGAGTTTAAATCTTTGCAATTTCAGTCCTGGGAGAGAGTGTTCCAAACAGGCGCAGCTTGAGGCCTGGAGATTTTCTGTACGGATGTGAGGAAATGTCCCATTACCTTTTGTAGAGCATACTGCCTGCTTTATTCTGTGGCTCACATACTACACTGCTATAACCTCTCATCTGACCCAGAGCACAACTCTGTCACAACTTGGATAGGTCAGTTTTTTTTAGTTTAGTTTAAGAATACAACCTTAAACTTTAATAAACGGTTTCCAATAGTAAATGGTCTCAAGGGAAGCCAAGTAAGTCAAATGCACACTGTTTATTATTATTATTATTATTATTTTAAAGCAACACAGGTTAATTGTGCAGAACAAGATCCATTTTTTTGTTACTGTGCTCTGCCCATTTGCACATAAGTTGTGAAAACGGAAGCATCATTATAAAATGCTTAAAGGGACACTGTACACAATTTTTTTCTTTTGTAATTCAGAAAGAGCATGCAATTTTAAGCAACTTTCTAATTTACTCCTATTATCAATTTTTCTTCGTTCTCTTGCTATCATTATTTGAAAAAGAAGGCATCTAAGCTTTTTTTGGGGGTTTCAGTACTCTGGACAGCACTTTTTTATTGGTGGATGAATTTATCCACCAATCAGCAAGGACAACCCAGGTTGTTCACCAAAAATGGGCCGGCATCTAAACTTACATTCTTGCATTTCAAATAAAGATACCAAGTGAATGAAGAAAATTTGATAATAGGAGTAAATTAGAAAGTTGCTTAAAATTCCATCCTCAATCTGAATCACGAAATAAATTTTTTGGGTACAGTGTCCCTTTAAGAGCTCTTAGTTGTATTGGATTTTTCTGTGATTTTCTTTTTTCATTCAAACATAAAGGGACATGAAACCCAAAGTTTTCTTTTCATGATTTATATAGAGAATACAATTTAAAATAAAATCTAATTTACTTCTATGATCAAATTTGCTTCATTCTCTTGTAATTCTTAGTTGAAGAGATATCTATATGGGCAGCTTGCACATGTCTGTTGAAAAACTTCTGCCATATAGTGCTGCAGATATGTACCTTCCTGCTTTTCAACAAAGGATAACAAGAAAAGGAAGAACATGCCATAATAGAAGTAAATTGGAAAGTTGTTTAAAATGTTATGTTCTATCTGAATCATGAAAGCAAATGTTTGGGTTTTATGTCCCTTTAAAGTTACATTGCAGTAATTTACCAAATCCTATTCACTATATCTATTTTATATTAAGACCTGCATAAAGTTTTGCAATCGTTTGGGTTAAATTTAAATTAAAAAAATATAATATATAATACATTACTACATGGAAATACCTCTTAAATGTCCTCCTAATAATTTCACATTTCTGTGCATGTTAATGGCATGTAACTGTTTTTTATAAATTTTTCTGTAAAATGAGGAACATAAATGTGAAATGTTATACATTTTGAATTTAAACATTATGGGCCATATTACGAGTGGATCGCTAACAGTTACGCGTGAGTGATAAGGGATTTATCACGGGTGTTTGCTGACATCAAATTTTTCGCTTGTATTACAAGTTGAAAGTAAACATGATCTCTTGAGCGCAATTAAAGATAACGCAAATTGGGTTAGCGTGTCCTTATTGCTCCGGTTAAAAAGTGTCACAAAACACTTTTAAAATACATTATAAAGTACAGTTATAATCATAAAACACCATCTAATAAAAATTATCATACAAATATTGCACAAAAAAGTTATAAGGTCTCAGGTGTTAGAAAAAAAAAGGCAGGCAAAGGGCTTTAAAGGGACAGTCAAGTCCAAAAAACTTTCATGATTCAGATAGGGCTATGTAATTTTAAACAACTTTCCAATTTACTTTTATCACCAATATTGCTTTGTTCTCTTGGGCATTAGTTCATGTATTTCATATAGATAGCATTGAGCTGAATTTACCATGGAGACAGCTCTGATAGGCTAAACTGCAAGTCTGTCAAAAGAACTGAAATAAGGGGTCAGTCTGCTAAGGCTTAGATACAAGGTAATCACAGAGGAAAAACGTGTATAATTATAACTGTGTTGGTTATGCATAACTGGGGAATTGGTAATTAAGGGATTATCTATCTTTTTAAACAACAAAAATTCTGGTGTTGACTGTCCCTTTAACATACAGATACACACATATACATGTATAAATATGTATATGTATGTATTGTGACAGGAACACTTTTAACCACGGTCTTCTAGGGCACAAATGCAGCACAGGACAATCCACTGTAGTTTAAAAGGCTTTATTTTTCACAGCAATAACAAACAGGCAGTTCATTTTCAAAAGAGAGAAATCCTTCCTCTGCAGCAAAGCTAAGTACTTTTAAATGTGTCCCAGCACTTCACAGCATTCCACAAGTGCTTTGTAAAAATAATGTCCTTTTACAGTTCACAGGAACAAAAGTCTTTTACACAGTGTAACAAACACACACACCAGCTTCTGTAGCTGTATATCTCTCTCTCAAGGCCTAAGTGAGGCTGCTATTTAAACCCTCACAACTTCTAATTAGCCACACCTGTGATTAGCTGCTGGACAGCATCACAGCTGTCTGGGATAATCAAATACACACACTTTCTCCCTGGGGTTTTAACTGAAAGGAGAAATAGTATGTACAATGCTTGGTCTTAAATATCTTCCATTTATAACCAGGCCTTGCTTTCTGTCACAGTATATATATATATATATATATATATATATATATATATATATATATATATATATATATATATATATATTCATGGTAAAAAATAGTGACTCCCCTGCATTTCTGTCAGATAATGCACGACTTTGTCCAGAAACCTGTTGCAATTACAAATGTTTAGGCATTCTCATGTTTATTTCCTTTGTTTGTATTGGTATGACACAAAAAAAGTGGAGAAAAAAAGCCAAATCTGACACATTCCACCAAAAAATGGACTGGACAAAATTATTGGCACCCTCAATTTAATATTTGGTAGCACACCTCATGGAAAAAATAACTGAAATCAATCACTTCCTGTAACCATCAATGAGTTTCTTACACCTCTCTACTTGAATTTTGGACCACTCTTCTTTCGCCAACTGCTTCAGGTCCTCAGATAGGAAGGGTTCCTTTTCGCAACTACTGTCTTGAGATTTCTCCACAGGTGCCCTATGTGATTGAGATCTGAACTCATTGCTGGTCAGTTCAGTAATCTCCAGCTCTTTGTCTTAAACCATTTCTGGGTGATTCTTGACGTGTACTTTGGGTCATTGTCCTGCTGTAAGACCCATGACCTCTGAAGGAGACCCAACTTTCTGACACTGGGCCCTACATTGCACCACAGAATAGCAACCCCAAAACATCAGTGAACATCCACCATGTTTGACTGTAGGGACTGTATTCTTTTCTTTAAAAGCCTAATTTTTTTTTCTGAAAACAGTAGAATGATGGGTTTTTACCAAAAAGCTGTAATTTTGTTTCGTCTGTCCACAGCACATTCTCCCAAAAGGATTTTGGCATCCTCAGGTAAGTTTTGGCAAACTCCAAACTGACTCTGGTTGTCAGAATTTTTCCATCTTTAATGTGATCTTCCAACAAACAAAAATCCAGAGAAAAAACACCCAAATAGTTAATTATTAGGACCATTTAAAAAAAAAATACAACACCCTGATTGCATAAGTCTGCACCCTGACTAAGGGCTAGATTACGAGTGGAGTGCTATTTATTGCTCATATGCTAACTCCGCTACAGGTAAGCTTTTTTTGAGCGTTGGGTACATAGAGGTACAAGTTGAAAGTAAAAAGATTTTGTTTGCGCACTTACCAGATGCACACAAAAAAGCAAAGTTAGAATATTGCGACTGCGTTAACATATTCCCCAAAATAAGTCAATGGAGCGTGGAAAGTGGAAAAAAACACCCTTACTCGAGCGCATTTTCTCACATTCCAATGTTCTTTAGTCTTGTTGGGTTTAGATTGTATTGTGCAAAGAGTTGAGGGGTGTCATTTTATTCTCTGAGAAAACTGACCCTGGTTGGGTTTAGATTGTATTGTGTAAAGAGCTGATGGGCGTCATTTTATTCTCCGAGACAACTGACTCTGGTTGGGTTTAGATTGTATTGTGCAAAGAGCTGAGGGCGTCCTTTTATTCTCTGAGACAACCTACTCTGGTTGGGTTTAGATTGTATTGTGCAAATAGCTGAGGGGCGTCATTTTATTCACATGGCGGGAAGTCTATATACTGGTCACCTGCAATGTGACATCTCTCTATACTTGCATTAAACATACAGATGGAATTAAAGCAGTTCAATATTTTTTACAGCAAGATACGTCCCTAAAAGTTGAACAGAGTAATTTTATTGTTGAGGCAATTTAATTTATATTATCACATAACTTTTTCTATTATGATGGAACATTCTATAAGCAATAACAAGGTACGGCTATGGGCACCAGGTTTGCTTCGAGTTATGCCAATCTTTTTATGGGACATTGGGAACATCAGTCTATAAGAAATCATCCACTCGGAGCAGGCCTGGTGACCTATAGGAGTTATATTGATGACATTATCTTCACCTGGCAGGGAGACAACTTGTCTCTAGATCTTTTTGTTAAAACTATGAACTCTAATGATGTTAACCTGAACTTCACATATGATAGTAGTAAATCCAAAATTAACTTTTTAGAATTAGAGATATATATTGAAGATTACAGACTTAACACTAGGACTCATTTCAAAAGTGTAGATGCTAATAGTTACATCAATCACGCTAATTGTCATCATCAGAGATGGATTAGCAATATTCCCAAGGGACAGTTTCTCTGTATTAAGAAAAACTGTACCAGTAATGAAGATTTTGAACTACAATCTGAAAAATTAAAATCTATATTTTTGGAGAGGGGTTATAAAGAGTTAGAAATAGATCTATTTAGGGATGAGATTAGGAAGGTCAACATAAATGAATTAATTAATAAAAATGGAAGGGTCCCAAAGGAAAATAAAATAATTGATAATAAAGACACTATATTTATCTCATTCATAACCAGCTATAGTGATAATAAATTTCTTTTAGAGAGAATTTTAAAAAACATTGGGGTCTTATAAAAAACGATGAGCTTTTGGGTTCTTGGCTACCTGCTAAACCCCAGGTAATCTATAGGAAAGCACAAAATCTTAAATCTATTGTAGCACCCACTGAAAAAAGAGTGAAAAAGGTAGCTAATTACCAAAAAGATCTTCATGGCAACAAAATAAATGTTTTTTTCCCTTGCTTAACTTGTAAATCTTGCAAACAGTCTCATAAACAAAAAGATTTCAGATCTACTATAACTGGTAAATTATTTAATATCAACAATACAATTAGATGTTCAGATAAATTTGTCATATATTTGATCCAATGCAAATGTGGCAAGCAATACATAGGTGAATCCGAAAGACCCCTCCATGACCGTATTTGTGAACATATATGGTCCATAGAAAATTTTAGCCTTGATCGGAATAAAGATTTACCCATTGCCAAGCATTTTGCAAGTTGTAATAAAGGCAATTTAGATCACTTCACATTTATGGGAATAGAAAATTACAACAGAAATTGGAGGGGTGGAAATCCACAATTAGAACTCCTAAAGAGGGAGACTAAATGGATATTCGAGTTAAAAACACTGAAGCTAAACTTAGAAATAGATATAGGCTGTTTTTTTAAAAGACTAGTCTAATTGGGACTACTGTATGGTTATCCCATATATATCTTTTAACCTTGGACAAAGTCATTCGAATAAACAACATACTTCAAATTTGATGACACTTCACATATAGATTAAAGGGACACTGAACCCAATTTATTTTCTTTCGTGATTCAAAATAAATTTTATTAACCCCTAATCTGCCCTCACTAACATTGCCGACACCTAACTTCAAGTATTAACCCCTAATCTGCCTACCGGACCTCACCACTACTATAATAAATGCATTAACCCCTAAAGCTAAGTCTAACCCTAACCCTAACACCCCCTAAATTAAATATAATTTAAATCTAACAAAATAAATTATTTCTTATTAAATAAATTAATCCTATTTAAAACTAAACACTTACCTGTAAAATAAACCCTAATATAGCTACAATATAATGAATAATTATATTGTAGCTATTTTAGGATTTATATTTATTTTACAGGCAACTTTGTATTTATTTTAACTAGGTACAATAGCTAGTAAATAGTTAATAACTATTTAATAGCTACCTAGTTAAAATAATTACAAAATTACCTGTAAAATAAATCCTAACCTAAGTTACAATTAAACCTTACACTACACTATCAATAAATTAATTAAATAAACTACCTACAATTATCTACAATTAAATCAACTAAACTAAATTACAAAAAAAAAAACACTAAATTACAAAAAAAAAAACTAAATTACAAAAAATAACAAAAGATTACAAGAATTTTAAACTAATTACAACTACTCTAAGCCCCTTAAAAAAATAACAAAGCCCCCCAAAATAAAAAAATGCCCTACCCTATTCTAAAATAAAAAGTTAACAGCTCTCTTACCTTACCAGCCCTTAAAAGGGCCTTTTGCAGGGCATGCCCCAAAGAAATCAACTCTTTTGCCTGAAAAAAAACATACAATACCCCCCCCCAACATTACAACCCACCACCCACATACCCCTACTCTAACCCACCAAAAACCCCCTTAAAAAACCTAACACTAAGCCCCTGAAGATCTCCCTACCTTGTATTCACCCAGCCGGGTATCACCGATCCGTCCAGAAGAGGGTCTGAAGTCTTCATCCTATCCGGCAAGAAGAGGTCCAGAAGAGGGTCCGAAGTCTTCATCCTATCCAGCAAGAAGAGGTCCAGAAGAGGGTCCAAAGTCTTCATCCAGGCGGCATCTTCTATCTTCTTCCATCCGGAGCGGGTCCATCTTGAAGCAGCCGACGCGGAGCCATCCTTCCTCACCGACGGACTAACAACGAATGAAGGTTCCTTTAAATGACGTCATCCAAGATGGCGTCCCTCGAATTCCAATTGGCTGATAGGATTCTATCAGCCAATCAGAATTAAGGTAGGAAAAATCTGATTGGCTGATTGAATCAGCCAATCAGATTCAAGTTCAATCCGATTGGCTGATCCAATCAGCCAATCAGATTGAGCTCGCATTCTATTGGCTGATCGGAACAGCCAATAGAATGCGAGCTCAATCTGATTGGCTGATCCAATCAGCCAATCGGATTGAACTTGAATCTGATTGGCTGATTCAATCAGCCAATCAGATTTTTCCTACCTTAATTCCGATTGGCTGATAGAATCCTATCTTGGATGACGTCATTTAAAGGAACCTTCATTCGTCGTTAGTCCGTCGGTGTGGAAGGATGGCTCCGCGTCGGCTGCTTCAAGATGGACCCGCTCCGCTCCGGATGGAAGAAGATAGAAGATGCCGCCTGGATGAAGACTTTGGACCCTCTTCTGGACCTCTTCTTGCCGGATAGGATGAAGACTTTGGACGGGTGGGTTAGAGTAGGGGTATGTGGGTGGTGGGTTGTAATGTTGGGGGGGTATTGTATGTTTTTTTTTCAGGCAAAAGAGCTGATTTCTTTGGGGCATGCCCCGCAAAAGGCCCTTTTAAGGGCTGGTAAGGTAAGAGAGCTGTTAACTTTTTATTTTAGAATAGGGTAGGGCATTTTTTTATTTTGGGGGACTATTTTTTTTAGGGGGCTTAGAGTAGATGTAATTAGTTTAAAATTCTTGTAATCTTTTGTTATTTTTTGTAATTTCGTGTTTGTTTTTTTTGTAATTTAGTGTTTGTTTTTTTGTAATTTAGTTTAGTTGATTTAATTGTAGGTAATTGTAGGTAGTTTATTTAATTAATTTATTGATAGTGTAGTGTTAGGTTTAATTGTAACTTAGGTTACGATTTATTTTACAGGTAATTTTGTTATTATTTTAACTAGGTAGCTATTAAATAGTTATTAACTATTTACTAGCTATTGTACCTAGTTAAAATAAATACAAAGTTGCCTGTAAAATAAATATAAATCCTAAAATAGCTACAATATAATTATTCGTTATATTGTAGCTATATTAGGGTTCATTTTACAGGTAAGTATTTAGTTTTAAATAGGAAGACTTTAGTTAATAATATTTCATTTATTTTGTTAGATTAAAATTATATTTAACTTAGGGGGGTGTTAGGGTTAGGGACAGACTTATCTTTAGGGGTTAATACATTTATTAGAGTAGCGGCGAGGTCCGGTCGGCAGATTAGGGGTTAATAAGTTTAGGTAAGGTAGCAGCGACGTTGGGGGGCAGATTAGGGGTTAATAAATATAATGTAGGTGTCGGCGACGTTGGGGGCAGCAGATTAGGAGTTCATAGGGATAATGTAGGTTGTGGCGGTGTCCGGAGCGGAAGATTAGGGGTTAATAATAAAATGCAGGGGTCAGCGATAGTGGGGGCGGCAGATTAGGGGTTAATAAGTGTAAGGTTAGGGGTGTTTAGACTCGTGGTACATGTTAGGTGCAGACTTAGAAAGTGTTTCCCCATAGGAAACAATGGGGTTGCGTTAGGAGCTGAACGCTGCTTTTTTGCAGGTGTTAGGTTTTTTTTTCAGCTCAAACTGCCCCATTGTTTCAAATTCTTGTTGGGTTTAGATTGTATTGTGCAAAGAGCTGAGGGTGTCATTTTATTCTCTGAGACAACTCACTCTGGTCGGGTTTAGTTTGTATTGTGCAAAGAGCTGAGGGGCATCATTGTATTCTCTGAGACAACTGACTCTGGTTGGGTTTAGATTGTATTGTGCAAAGTGCTGAGGGCGTCATTAAGTTCTCTGAGACAACTGACTCTGGTTGGGTTTAGATTGTATTAAAAAATGAATGGGAGCAAAGTCTAATCCCAAGTGTGTCCCGACAGTGCTGTAATGGCAAAGGCGCTGCACAAATCATGGTGCAATTTGAAGTCAGTAAAGTTCTTAGTGAGCTGTGCACTGTTATGTAGCAGACACAATGTGTATCCCCCTTTGCTGTAGTATATGTGTGATACCACGTACCTCTGAATCTGGACTGTAGTGTCCAAAACTGGCAAGCTGTATTACCTGCTAGAAGATATCAGGTAAATGGAGGAACGGCTCGGCTGCTCTGTGTGGCAGTGTATTCTCTGTGTCTTCTTCAAGGGAGCTATGTTGTATGCTGGCCTTGCTAGGAACTCCCTGTTGCTGCTTTGAGGTCTGCTGTATAAGCCAAAGTCGGCACAGTGTGGGAATTGCCAAAGCAGCGCTGTGCCATAGCTCCTCCTCCTGGATGACGTCTGAGAGGTACGGTAAGTGCTGGCGTTGTCTGGGGAACACTGATAGTGATGCTTCTGTCGGGAAATGAAGCTATGTGCTCAAAGTGGGATTCTGGCCCTCAAGGGGAATCTCTGCCATAAACATAACAACAAACAGGAATGAGGACTCCCAGAATCGATAACCAAAAGTGGTTTATTCAAGCTTTACAGGTAAGGCACATTTTATTGAACAGGACAAGTGAAATCGATCTGACGTGTTTCGCGCATGCTCAGATGCGCTTTATCAGAGATCTACAGGTGTTCGCTAAGTGAACACTTTTATACAGGGCCAATGAGAATATTAATATGCGTGAAAAACAAACACTATGTCTGAAACAGACGTGAATATAAAGTGAATATAAAGTGGAGTGTGTGACTTCAGACATTGACAAAATAAACACAAATATGCATCTTATTCGACTATTTGTAATAGCGAATTTACAGTCAAATACTTAAGGGAAAAAGGGTTAGTTGTAGGGATAGTCACATTAAATAGAAAGCGCTAAGGGAAAATTTGTCAATATATGAAAAAAGCGCTATATTTATTATGTGGCCGTATGTAGCAATATAGAAAAAAAAATAACAATGGATAAAATAATAAAATAACATAGAGGAATTGGTTGTTCTGAGTACACAATTCTGGCGACAAAAAACTAGCCAGATAAGATGTAATTGGCAGGTAGCTATAGAATGTGACCAACCAAGTTTGGCAGAAATATCTAAAAATAGGCTAAGTTGCATAAAGTTGGTAAAGAAGATGCTCATATGATAGCTAAAACTAATTTGTTTAAAAAAATAGTAAATGTAGAACATAACTAAATGACAATATGGATAGATAAAACAATATATGGAAACAATATTGGAAAAATGCAAGGGGTCAAGGAGAAGATGATATTTGAACAAAAGGGACAATGATAAATGATAAGAAAAATAATGAATAAGATTCATTAATAAGGGCAGGGAACACTTTGTTTAGGATTTTCTATATATAGTGGAATTGATCTTGTTGTCATTGTCTTTAGACAAAAGGAGATCTCAAATGGAATAGTGTATTGTTCTGCAGTGTATGTGAATCTAAGATTCAGATCATTATTGTTCAACAAGTCTACTAGAGATTCTACAGTGTGACCCAGCCGAATTCCAAATCACAATCAGGTGATCAATATATTGACCATATACAACCACATTGTCTCTGAGGGGGAAACCATCCGCAAAGATGCGGTTGTGCTCTAGCCAGCCCATGTAAAGATTGGCATAGGCCGGGGCAAATTTGGCCCCCATGGCTGTGCCACATCTCTGCAGATAAAATTCCCCTTCAAAGACAAAGTAGTTGTGAGTCAATAGGAATCTATCTGTAGAGAACAAAAAGTTGGTATAATCTTCAGAGTAGAATGTGTATCTCCTAATCATATGGCCCATTGCTTCAAGGCCCTTCTTGTGGGGAATGCTAGAATATAGCACTGTCATGTCAATAGTAAGCCATAGATAGTCAGGGTGCCAATTGACATTCTCTAGTTCTTGTAACAGGTGGGCACTAACCCTTATGTAACCTGGGAGGGACATAATGATCGGTTGTAGGGATGAGTCCAACCAGGCTCCCAGTCTCTCACAGAGGGACCCCATACTTGCCACTATGGGTTTCCCAGCTGGATTCTGGAGAGTCTTGTGTATCTTGGGAACTAACCTAAAGGTGGGTATTAGAGGATCATTTATCAGTAGATAATTAGCCACCTCCTTAGTGAGATAACCATCTTCTATAGCTGTGTCCAAGAAAGACAATAACTTTCTTTTAAATGTCAACGTGGGATCAAAACTAAGTCTGCTATAGACATTATGGTCCCCCAGTTGGGAGGTGGCTTCAATACGGTAGTCAGTTTTGTTTAGGATTACTACCACCCCTCCTTTATCCGCCCGGGTGACCACAATGTCTTGATTGTCTTCTAGCTGTTTCAAAGCTAGCCTCTCTGAGTGAGATAAATTATGTTTGACTCTGGTATGAGACTGTGACAAGATGTCATTTAGAGATAAAAGGTCACTCTGTACCGCATCTTGATATAGGACTGGGTAAAAATAAGAGCGGTCTTTGTAAGAAAAATCATGAACTGGAGAGGTTGAGCATACAGCTGCATCTTGTAATGAGATCAAATCATTAAAGTCACATTGATCCTTAAACAGTAACCCAACTTTATTACTACTCAATTGTGTGGTAGACATCTAAGAAGGTGTGTTGTGTTCTAAACCTGATAAATGTTTTCTTAAAGTGAACTTACGTACTAAACGATTAATATCAATCATAGTGCCAAAAACATCAAAATTTATACTCGGTGCATAGGGAAAGACCCTTATTAAGTAAAGTGATTTGTGCTGGGGTTAGTGCCATACTTAAAAGGTTAATCACACCATCTATTTCTTTTTGGTCTTTGTGGTAGCCCTGCTGGGGCCGAGTTGGATTCCTTGGGAGTGCTTGTTTGTTGTGGTGTCTTGACTAATGTGACTAGTGTTGGTCTAGGAGGTGTAGTCACCCCTGTAGTGGGTTCTGCATTTGAAGCATTAGACACAGGAGCTGGGGACTCCAACCTTTCTGACGTCTATAGCTCTTTTGGTTAGATTTTACTGAGCCATTTTTATTATTGTGTCTATTGCCCATAGTGGGTCTGTGTTGTTGCCAAGAGTAAACTATATTTAACTCATAATCTTTAATATCACAATTATATTTCAACACTTTTCTGCTAGATAAGTCTATGTCCAATTTGCTAATGGTTTCTTCCAAATGTAGTTTGCAATACTTGTTGGTGGATTCAAATGGTTTGATTGAATCCATAATGCCATTAATGTCCACTAGAATGTCATCTGACTCTGGTTGGGTTTAGATTGTATTGTGCAAAGAGCTGAGGGGCAACATTTTATTTTCTGAGACAATTGGCTCTTGTTGGGTTTAGATTGTATTGTGCAAAGAGCTGAGGGCCTTATTATGTTCTGTGAGACAACTGACTCTGGTTGGGTTTAGACTGTATTGTGCAAAGAGCTGATGGGTGTTATTTTATTCTCTGAGACAACTGACTCTGGTTGGGTTTCGATTGTATTGTGCAAAGAGCTGAGGTTCGTCATTTTATTCTCTGAGACAACTGACTCTGTTGGGTTTAGATTGTATTGTGCAAAGAGCTGAGGGCATCATGTTCTCTGAGACAACTGACTCTGGTTGGGTTTAGATTGTATTGTGCAAAGAGCTGAGGGCGTCATTTTATTCTCTGAGACAACTGACTCTGGTTGGGTTTAGACTGTATTGTGCAAAGAGCTGAGGGCGTCATTATGTTCTCTGAGACAACTGACTCTGGTTGGGTTTAGATTGTATTGTGCAAAGAGCTGATGGGCATCATTTTATTCTCTGAGACAACTGACTCTGTTTGGGTTTAGATTGTATTGTGCAAAGAGCTGAGGATATCATTATGTTCTCTGAGACAACTGACTCTGGTTGGGTTTAGATTGTATTGTGCAAAGAGCTGAGGGCGTCATTTTATTCTCTGAGACAACTTACTCTGGTTGGGTTTAGATTGTATTGTGCAAAGAGCTGAGAGCGTCATTATGTTCTTTGAGACAACTGACTCTGGTTGGGTTTAGATTGTATTGTGCAAAGAGCTGATGGGCATCATTTTATTCTCTGAGACAACTGACTCTGTTTGGGTTTAGATTGTATTGTGCAAAGAGCTGAGGGCGTCATTTTATTCTCTGAGAAAACTTACTCTGGTTGGGTTTAGATTGTATTGTGCAAAGAGCTGAGAGCGTCATTATGTTCTCTGAGACCACTGAATCTGCTTGGGTTTAGATTGTATTGAGCAAAGAGCAGAGTAGCGTCATTTTATTCTCTGAGACAACTGACACTGGTTGGGTTTAGATTGTATTGTGCAAAGAGCTGATGGCGTCATTATGTTCTCTGAGACAACTGACTCTGGTTGGGTTTAGATTGTATTGTGCAAAGAGCTGAGAGCGTCATTATGTTCTCTGAGACCACTGACTCTGGTTGGGTTTAGATTGTATTGTGCAAAGAGCTGATGGGCATCATTTTATTCTCTGAGACAACTGACTCTGGTTGGGTTTAGATTGTATTGTGCAAAGAGCTGAGGGGCTTCATTACTATATGAATATGAAGATATTAGAAATTGCTAATGTAGATATGTTTCACAGTACTGAGTATACTTCCAATACATACTCTCAATAGGTTTATGAAAAATTGTCTGATATCTAACATAGTCAATCATACAGTTGATTTTTAGTTTTCTGGCACGTGATACAGTTATTATTTTAAATTAAATTGTCACTTTAGCTAAAAGGGACAACTGTTTCCTGAGTTTGGTCAAAATTCAAAACATTTCTAAATCAAATTTTTAAAGTCTGATGATTAAGTGCAATTTGTTGTTATGATTTTGTCTTTATAGTTTGTGATGTACCTTCATTATCAGATGAGAGGGAATGAGGCTTTGGTTTAATGATTAGTTGGAACAAGCACATTTTAAAATTCATACTTGTTTGTTTGACTTCATTAAGCTTTAATTTGTACAAAGAGCTGAGGGCATCATGTTCTCTGAGACAACTGACTCTGGTTGGGTTTAGATTGTATTGTGCAAAGAGCTGATGGGCATCATTTTATTCTCTGAGACAACTGACTCTGTTTGGGTTTAGATTGTATTGTGCAAAGAGCTGAGGGTATCATTATGTTCTCTGAGACAACTGACTCTGGTCGGGTTTAGATTGTATTGTGCAAAGAGCTGAGGGCGTCATTTTATTCTCTGAGAAAACTTACTCTGGTTGGGTTTAGATTGTATTGTGCAAAGAGCTGAGAGCGTCATTATGTTCTCTGAGACCACTGAATCTGGTTGGGTTTAGATTGTATTGTGCAAAGAGCTGAGTAGCGTCATTTTATTCTCTGAGACAACTGACTCTGGTTGGGTTTAGATTGTATTGTGCAAAGAGCTGAGAGCTGAGAGTGTCATTATGTTCTCTGAGACCACTGACTCTGGTTGGGTTTAGATTGTATTGTGCAAAGAGCTGATGGGAATCATTTTATTCTCTGAGACAACTGACTCTGGTTGGGTTTAGATTGTATTGTGCAAAGAGCTGATGGGCATCATTTTATTCTCTGAGACAACTGACTCTGGTTGGGTTTAGATTGTATTGTGCAAAGAGCTGAGGGGCTTCATTTTATTCTCTGAGACAACTGACTCTGGTTGGGTTTAGATTGTATTGTGCAAAGAGCTGAGAGCTGAGAGTGTCATTATGTTCTCTGAGACCACTGACTCTGGTTGGGTTTAGATTGTATTGTGCAAAGAGCTGATGGGCATCATTTTATTCTCTGAGACAACTGACTCTGGTTGGGTTTAGATTGTATTGTGCAAAGAGCTGAGGGGCTTCATTTTATTCTTGAGCCGTCCCTGTTACTATATGAATATGAAGACATTAGAAATTGCTAATGTAGATATGTTTCACAGTACTGAGTATACTTCCAATACATACTCTCAATAGGTTTATGAAAAATTGTCTGATATCTAACATAGTCAATCATAAAGTTGATTTTTAGTTTTCTGGCACGTGATACAGTTATTATTTTAAATTAAATTGTCACTTTAGCTAAAAGGAGTTTCCTGAGTTTGGTCAAAATTAAAAAACATTTCTAAATCAAATTTTTAAAGTCTTTGATGATTAAGTGCAATTTGTTGTTATGATTTTGTCTTTATAGTTTGTGATGTACCTTCATTATCAGATGAGAGGGAATGAGGCTTTGGTTTAATGATTAGTTGGAACAAGCACATTTTAAAATTCATACTTGTTTGTTTGACTTCATTAAGCTTTAATTTGTACAAGATGTACTGGGTCCACATTGGGCTCTTTGAAATGTTACACATGCAAATTTAAAAAGGACAGCAGTAAAAATGTAATAATCCATTTTACAGACAAATGTGTTTTTGTTTGGAAAACAATATGGGTATCCCCAAGCTATTTATTTATTACTTTTACTGGAAAAATATGTATGACTGGTACACAGATTATAACACAAATATGAAAACAGTTTGTTACAAATAAATTACGCAGTTAGAAATAATTGTACAATTTGAGCTGAACAGTATAATTAGATATCTATGTCACTAACAGTTTCCTAACAGTCCTTCTTAAAATAATGTTTAACTCTTTCTTCTCCATACTGAAATAGGGCAATATGGTATCATTACCTTATGTTTATGGGTTCCTAACTCTTGCCCAATAAACGTAAATGCAACTAATTGTGTCCTCTAGGTTAAAGCAGCTTCAATAATATATATAAATTGAAGGATACTTTTACTGGGTCATTGATGGTGTTGCCTTGGATTTAGTCTCTGGTTGGAACTTAGATATTCAGAATTAATAAATTAACTCACTCATTCACATGTATAAATTGTTTTACATGCAGAAGGTTTACATGAACGCTCCTTCTAGTCTACTAAAGGGATAGTAAACCACAAAATTTTATTTTATGATTCAAATAGAACATACAATTTTAAACAAATTTGCAATTTACTTACCATTATCAAATTTTCTTCATTCTCTTGTTAACCATTGCTGAAGGGACAGCATTAAACTACTGGCAGCTAGCTGCACACATCTAGTTATCCAATTACAAGAGACAAATGGACACCAATTAGCAGCAGCTCCCACTAGTGTATGATATGTGCGTATTCATTTTTTAACAAGGGATACTAAGAGAATGAAGCACATTTGAAAATAGAAGTGAATTTAAAAGTGTCTTAAAATTACATGCTCTATCTGAATCATGCACATTTAATTTTGACTTTCCTTTCCCTTTATAGGGACAGTATACACCATTTTCATATAACTGCATGTAATAGACACTGCTATAAAGAAGAATATGCACAGATACTGATCTAAAAATCTTGTATAAATTTTTTTAAAAACTTACTTAGAAGCTCCAAGTTTAGCACTGTTGATGAGGTTAGTCTGGGACACCCAGTGAAAGGGACTGGGAACAGACACCCTCTCCTCCCTCTCCTTCCCTGCATATGAAAAGACAGATTAAACAAACAGGAGCCAGCAGTAGTCTGTAAACAAGCGTATACATCAGACACTTTGGGGCTTGGTTTGGAGTCTGAAAATCAGCACAATGTTATTAAAAAAATTGCAAAACTATACATTGTTATAAACACACTCCCAGATGGGCTATATAAATGGATCATCTACAAAACATTTATGCAAAGAAAAATCTAGTGTACAATGTCTCTTTGATGGTCAGAAATTAGAACCACTTCATTATCACATTATTAAAAACAAAATGAAGATAAAATGTGGCACAAAAGGGTTGTTAGTAAATGGTTTTGAGGAGGAAAACCTAGAAGACTTGTACAATCTAATGACATATCAACTCCTGGGTGACAAGATTAACCATCTATGGTATTAATCAACTCAGAAATAGAAAAGGGTCTTTTAACCCTTTGAGTGCTAAGCACTTTCCCACCTGGGTGCTAAGCTGGATTTGAGGGTTTTTTATTTTTTTATTTTTTAAATATATTTTTATAACTTTTTTTTTTTTTCAGATCCCCAAGACGTATACCGTTGGAAAGGTTAGGCGGTTACCTTTCCAACAGTGGGCCTTGGGGGTCTTAGCTGCTTAGATGCCTGAGATACAGGCTTCTAAGCAGCATGCCCCATTTCCCTATACTGTCTATTGTATTTTTTCAATAAAGTTATCAAGTCATTGCACGCAATATATATATATATATATATATATATATATATATATATATATATATACTATATATATATATATATATATATATATATATATATATATATATATATATATATATATATATATATGTGTGTGTGTGTGTGTGAGTGTATACATATGTATTTATGTATTTATATGTATCTATATATAAATAAATATATATATATAATGTGTCTGTAAATACTTATATACACATACAAATACATATGTACACACATATATACATATTTATACATACATATACATCTTTAGACATATATATGTATGTATCTCTATGTTAAAGCCCTTTGCAGGCTTTTTTTTTCAACTTTCAATTTATAATACAAGCCGAATTAAAGTTGTGCGCATATGGCCATGAAAACCTGATATTGCTTGTGTGCAAACGATAGCACACCACTCATAATCTAGCCCTTATTTTATCATCTTAGAAAAAAGATTCTGCTGTACTACAATTATCAATTGGCAAAGTAAAAGGTCAAAAGTAAAAATAACTGTTCTAAAAATAGACTTATTATGACAAATTTAATGACAATGGAACACACCACCCAATAAAACAGAGTGATTAAACAAGTGTTGTTTTTTTTAGCACCTAAATTACATAGGCCTAGATTTGGAGTTTTGCGCTAGAAGGGCTGCGTTAGCTACGCATACTTTTTTCTGGCCGCACCTTTTAAATACCGCTGGTATTTAGAGTTCACAGAATGGCTGCGTTAGGCTCCAAAAAAGGAGCGTAGAGCATAATTTACCGCCACTTCAACTCTCGATACCAGCGGTGCTTACGGACGCGGCCAGCTTCAAAAACGTGCTCGTGCACGATTCCCCCATAGGAAACAATGGGACAGTTTGAGCTGAAAAAAAACCTAACACCTGCAAAAAAGCAGCGTTCAGCTCCTAACGTGGCCCCATTGTTTCCTATGGGGAAACACTTCCTAAGTCTGCACCTAACACCCTAACATGTACCCCGAGTCTAAACACCCCTAACCTTACACTTATTAACCTCTAATCTGCCGCCGCCGCTATCACTGACCCCTGCATTTTATTATTAACCCCTAATCTGCCGCTCCGTATACCGCCGCAACCTACATTATCCCTATGTACCCCTAATCTGCTGCCCCTAACACCGCCGACCCCTATATTATATTTATTAACCCCTAATCTGCCCCCCACAACGTCGCCGCCAGCTACCTACAATAATTAACCCCTAATCTGCCGACCGCATCTCACCGCTACTATAATAAAGTTATTAACCCCTAATCCGCCTCACTCCCGCCTCCCTAACCCTATAAGAAATAGTATTAACCCCTAATCTGCCCTCCCTAACATCGCCGACACCTAGCTTCAATTATCAACCCCTAATCTGCCGACAGAATCTCGCCGCTACTGTAATAAATGTATTAACCCCTAAAGCTAAATCTAAACCTAACCCTAACACCCCCCTAAGTTAAATATAATTTAAATCTAACCAAATAAATTAACTCTTATTAAATAAATTATTCCTATTTAAAGCTAAATACTTACCTGTAAAATAAACCCTAATATAGCTACAATATAAATTATAATTATATTGTAGCTATTTTAGGATTAATATTTATTTTACAGGCAACTTTGTAATTATATTAACCGGGTACAATAGCTATTAAATAGTTAATAACTATTTAATAGTTACCTAGTTAAAATAATTACAAAATTACCTGTAAAATAAATCCTAACCTAAGTTACAATTAAACCTAACACTACACTATCAATAAATTAATTAAATACAATACCTACAATTATCTACAATTAAACCTAACACTACACTATCAATAAATTAATTAAATACAATACCTACAAATAAATAGAATGAAATAAACTAACTAAAGTACAAAAAATAAAAAAGAACTAAGTTACAAAAAATAAAAAAATATTTACAAACATTAGAAAAATATTACAACAATTTCAAACTAATTACACCTACTCTAAGCCCCCTAATAAAATAACAAAGCCCCCCAAAATAAAAAAATGCCCTACCCTATTCTAAATTAAAAAAGTTCAAAGCTCTTTTACCTTAACAGCCCTGAAAAGGGCCCTTTGCGGGGCATGCCCCAAAGAATTCAGCTCTTTTGCCTGTAAAATAAAACATACAATACCCCCCCCAACATTACAACCCACCACCCACATACCCCTAATCTAACCAAAACCCCCCTTAAATAAACCTAACACTAAGCCCCTGAAGATCTTCCTACCTTATCTTCACCACGCCGGGTTCACTGATCGATCCAGAAGAGCTCCTCCGATGTCTTGATCCAAGCCCAAGCGGGGGGCTGAAGATGTCCATGATCCGACTGAAGTCTTCATCCAAGCGGGAGCTGAAGAGGTCCATGATCCGGCTGAAGTCTTCTATCAAGCGGCATCTTAAATCTTCTTTCTTCCGGATCCATGTTCATCCCGCCGACGCGGAACATCCATCTTCACCGACGACTTCCCGACGAATGACGGTTCCTTTAAGGGACATCATCCAAGATGGCGTCCCTCGAATTCCGATTGGCTGATAGGATTCTATCAGCCAATCGGAATTAAGGTAGAAAAATTCTGATTGGCTGATGGAATCAGCCAATCAGAATCAAGTTCAATCCGATCAGCCAATCAGATTGAGCTCGCATTCTATTGGCTGTTCCGATCAGCCAATAGAATGCGAGCTCAATCTGATTGGCTGATCGGATCAGCCAATCGGATTGAACTTGATTCTGATTGGCTGATTCCATCAGCCAATCAGAATTTTCCTACCTTAATTCCGATTGGCTGATAGAATCCTATCAGCCAATCGGAATTCGAGGGACGCCATCTTGGATGACGTCCCTTAAAGGAACCATCATTCGTCAAAAAGTCGTCGGTGAAGATGGATGGATCCACGCTGGAGGTCTTGAAGATCAGCCGGTCGTCATCGGATTGAAGAACATAGAAGATGCGGCTTGGATGAAGATGTTTGCCGGTCCGGATGTCCTCTTCTGCCCGCTTGGATCAAGACTTCAGCCGGAGGATGGACGTCACTCTTCAGCCCCTGCTTGGGCTTGGATCAAGATTTCGGAGGCTTGGATCAAGACTTCGGTGGACGGATCGGTGAACCTGGTATGGTGAAGATAAGGTAGGAAGATCTTCAGGGGCTTAGTGTTAGGTTTATTTAAGGGGGTTTGGGTTAGATTAGGGGTATGTGGGTGGTGGGTTGTAATGTTGGGGGGGTATTGTATGGTTTTTTTTTACAGGCAAAAGAGCTGAATTATTTGGGGCATGCCCCGCAAATGGCCCTTTTCAGGGCTGGTAAGGTAAAAGAGCTTTGAACTTTTTTAATTTAGAATAGGGTAGGGCATTTTTTTATTTTGGGGGTCTTTGTTATTTTATTAGGGGGCTTAGAGTAGGTGTAATTAGTTTAAAATTGTTGTAATATTTTTCTGTTTGTAAATATTTTTTATTTTTTGTACTTTAGTTAGTTTATTTAATTGTATTTATTTGTAGGTATTGTATTTAATTTATTTAATGATAGTGTAGTGTTAGGTTTAATAGTAACTTAGGTTAGGATTTATTTTACAGGTAATTTTGTTATTATTTTAACTATTTTAGCTATTAAATAGTTATTAACTATTTAATATCTATTGTACCTGGTTAAAATAAATACAAAGTTGCCTGTAAAATAAATATTAATCCTAAAATAGCTACAATATAATTATTCGTTATATTGTAGCTATATTAGGGTTTATTTTACAGGTAAGTATTTAGTTTAAAATAGGAATAATTTATTTAATAATAGTTCATTTATTTCGTTAGATTTAAATTATATTTAACTTAGGGGGGTGTTAGTGTTAGGGTTAGACTTAGCTTTAGGGGTTAATACATTTATTATAGTAGCGGTGAGGTGCGGTCGGCAGATTAGGGGTTAATTATTGTAGGTAGCTGGCGGCGATGTTGTGGGGGGCAGATTAGGGGTTAATAAATATAATATAGGGGTCGGCGGTGTTAGGGGCAGCAGATTAGGGGTACATAAGGATAACGTAGGTGGCAGCGCTTTGCGGTCGGCAGATTAGGGGTTAATTATTGTAGGTAGCTGGCGGCGACGTTGTGGGGGGCAGGTTAGGGGTTAATAAATATAATATAGGGGTCGGCGGTGTTAGGGGCAGCAGATTAGGGGTACATAAGGATAACGTAGGTGGCGATCGGCAGATTAGGGGTTAAAAAAATGTAATCGAGTGGCGGCGATGTGGGGGGGCCTCGGTTTAGGGGTGCATAGGTAGTTTATGGGTGTTAGTGTACTTTAGAGCACAGTAGTTAAGAGCTTTATGAACCGGCGTTAGCCCAAAAAGCTCTTAACTCCTGTTTTTTTCTGTGGCTGGAGTTTTGTCGTTAGATTTCTAACGCTCACTTCAGCCACGACTCTAAATACTGGTGTTAGAAAGATCCCATTGAAAAGATAGGATACGCAAATGGCGTAGGGGGATCTGCGGTATAGAAAAATCGCGGCTGGAAAGTGAGTGTTAGACCCTTTCCTGACTGACTCCAAATACCAGAGGGCGGTAAAAACCAGCGTTAGGAGCCTCTAACGCTGGTTTTGACGGCTACCGCCCAACTCTAAATCTAGGCGATAGACTTTAAAGGGACATTATACACTAGATTTTTCTTTGCATAAATGTTTTGTAGATGATCCATTTATATAGCCCATACAGGGTTTTTTTTTTTTAAAAAAATGGATAGTTTTGCATATTTTTAAATAACATTGCTCTGATTTTAAGGCTCCTAACCAAGACCCATAGTTTTAGGAAAATACTGATGTATACCTACTCCAGCTTGTTTCTGTTTGTGTAATGGTTCTTTTCATATGCAGAGGAAGGGGGAGGGGGGATAGTATGCGTTTTACCACTTGCAGTGGGTGTTCCAGTAACCTTTTTAACAGAGCTAAACTGGAAGCTTCTAAGTAAGTTTTTAAACAGTTTTATACTGGATTTTTAGATCAGTGTCTGTGCTTATTATTCTTTATAGTAGTGTCTATTACATGCAGTTAAATGAAAATTGGTGTATACTGTCCCTTTAAGTTAACAAGAATGAGACCACACAGGTCTAGATTGCGAGTGGAGCGATATTTTGCCCTCCCGCTTGCATGTTAACTATGCTAGAAGTAAGCTTTTTACGCGCATCGGGTAACGCGTGTATTACAAGTCGAAAGTAAATAAAAGCCTAACACCTAGATTACGAGTTTTGAATTAGAGGCTATGCAGTGCTAACAAGCAGTTTATGCTCACTGCTCACTGCTTACTTATAGACAGCGCTGGTATTACGGGTTTTTACAAACCCGGCGTTAACAGACAAGAAGTGAGCGTTGAGCAAAATTTTGCTCCACATCTCACTCCAATACCAGCTCTGCTTACGTTAGTGGTGAGCTGGTGTAACATGCTCGTGCACGATTTCCCCATAGGAATCAACGGGGATAGCCGGCTGAAAAAAAAGTCTAATACCTGCAAAAAAGCAGCGTAAAGCTCCTTAACGCAGCCCCATTGATTCCTATGGGGAAATAAAATTTATGTCTACACCTAACACTCTAACATGAACCCCAAGTCTAAACACCCCTAATCTTACACTTATTAACCCCTAATCTACCGCCCCCGACATCGCCGCCACCTACATTATACTTATTAACCCCTAATCTGCTGCCCTCAACATCGCCGCCACCTACATTATACTTATTAACCTGTAATCTGCTGCCCCCAACATCGCCGACACCAACATTATATTTATTAACCCCTAATCTGCCGTCCCCCAACGTCGCCGCCACTATTCCCTAATCTGCCGCTCTGGACATCGCCGCCACCTACATTATACTTATTAATCCCTAATCTGCTGCTCCCAACATCGCCGACACCTACATTATATTTATTAACCCCTAATCTGCCGCCCCCAACATCGCCGCCACTATAAATTAAATAACCACTAAACCTAAGTATAACCCTAACCCGAACCCCCCCTAACTTAAATATAATTTAAATAAATCTAAATAAAATTCATATCATTAACTAAATTATTCCTATTTAAAACTAAATACTTACCTATAAAATAAACCCTACGCTAGCTACAATATAACTAATAGTTGTATCTAGCTTAGGTTTTATTTTTATTTTACAGGCAAGTTTGTATTTATTTTAACTAGGTAGCATAGCTACTAAATAGTTATTAACTATTTAATAACTACCTAGCTAAAATAAATACAAATTGACCTGTAAAATAAAACCTAACCTAAGTTACACCTAACACTACACTATAATTAAATAACTTAATTAAATACAATTAAATACAATTAAATAAAATTAGCTAAAGAACAAAAAAAAACAAAGACTAAATTACAGAAAATAATAAACAAATTACAAGATTTTTAAACTAATTACACCTAATCTAATCCCCCTAACAAAATAAAAAAGCCCCCCCCAAAAATAAAAAAGCCCTACCCTACACTAAATTACAAATAGCCCTTAAAAGGGCCTTTTGCGGGGCATTGCCCCAAAGTAATCAGCTCTTTTACCTGTAAAAAAATTACAAATCCCCCCCAACATTAAAACCCCCCACAGACACAACCAACCCTACTCTAAAACCGACCCAATACCCCCTTGAAAAAACCTAACACTAACCCCTTGAAGATCATCTTACCGGGAGAAGTCTTCATCCAACCGGGCCGAAGTCCTCAACGAAGCCGGGAGAAGTCTTCATCCAAGCCGGGGCGAAGTGGTCCTCCAGACGGGCAGAAGTCTTCATCCAGACGGCATCTTCTATCTTCATCCATCCGGCACAGAGCAGGTCCATCTTCAAGATATCCGACGCGGAGCATCCTCTTCATCCGACAGCTAACACTGAATGAAGGTTCCTTTAAATGACGTCATCCAAGATGGCGTCCCTTCAATTCCGATTGGCTGATAGAATTCTATCAGCCAATCGGAATTAAGGTAGAATAAATCCTATCGGCTGATCCAATCAGCCAATAGGATTGAGCTGGCATTCTATTGGCTGTTCCAATCAGCCAATAGAATGTCAGCTCAATCCTATTGGCTGATTGGATCAGCCAATAGGATTTTTTCTACCTTAATTCTGATTGGCTGATATAATTCTATCAGCCAATTGGAATTGAAGGGATGCCATCTTGGATGAAGTCATTTAAAGGAACTTTCATTCAGTGTTAGCCGTCAGATGAAGAAGATGCTCCATGTCGGATGTCTTGAAGATGGATCCACTCCGCGCCAGATGAATGAAGATAGAAAATGCAGTCTGGATGAAGACTTCTGCCCGTCTGGAGGACCACTTCGCCTGGCTTGGATGAAGACTTCTCCCGGCTTTGTTGAGGACTTCGGCCAGGTTGAATGAAGACTTCTCCCGGTAAGGTGATCTTCAAGGGGTTAGGTTTTTTTAAGGGGGTATTGGGTGGGTTTTAGAGTAGGGTTGGTTGTGTGGGTGGTGGGTTTTAATGTTGGAGGGGAATTTGCAATTTTTTTTACAGGTAAAAGAGCTGATTACTTTGGGGCAATGCCCCACAAAAGGCCCTTTTAAGGGCTATTTGGAATTTAGTGTAGGGTAGGGCTTTTTTATTTTGGGGGGGCTTTTTTATTTTGTTAGGGAGATTAGATTAGGTGTAATTAGTTAAAAAAAATCTTGCAATTTGTTTATTATTTTCTGTAATTTAGTGTTTGTTTGTTTTTGTACTTTAGCTAATTTTATTTAATTGTATTTAATTGTATTTAATTTAGGGAAATAATGTAATTATAGTGTGGTGTTAGGTGTTAGTGTAACTTAGGTTAGGTTTTATTTTACAGGTAAATTAGGTTTTATTTTACAGGTAAATTTGTATTTATTTTAGCTAGGTATTTATTAAATAGTTAATAACTATTTAGTAACTATTCTACCTAGTTAAAATAAATACAAACTTGCCTGTAAAATAAAAATAAACTCTAAGCTAGCTACAATGTAACTATTAGTTATATTGTAGCTAGCTTAGGGTTTATTTTATAGGTAAGTATTTAGTTTTAAATAGGAATAATTTAGTTAATGAGAGGAATTTTTAGTTAGATTTATTTTAATTATATTTAAGTTAGGGGGGTTAGGGTTAGACTTAGATTTAGGGGTTAATAACTTTAATATAGTGGTGGCGACGTTGGGGGTGGCAGATTAGGGGTTAATAAATGTAGGAAGGTGTCGGCGATGTTAGGGACGGCAGATTAGGGGTTAATAATATTTAACTAATATTTGCGAGGCAGGAGTGCGGTGGTTTAGTGGTTAATATATTTATTATAGTGGCGGCGATGTCCGGTTCGGCAGATTAGGGGTTGAAAAAAATATTTTAGTGTTTGCGATGCGGGAGGGCCTCGGTTTAGGAGTTAATAGGTAGTTTATGGGTGTTAGTGTACTTTTTAGTACTTTAGTTAAGAGTTTTATGCTACGGCATTGTACCATAAAACTCTTAACTACTGACTTTAAAATGTGGTACCAGTCTTGACAGGAGAGGGTCTACCACTCACTTTTTGGCAGACTCGTAATACCGGCGCTATGCAAGTCCCATTGAAAAAAGAGGATACGCAATTTACGAAAGTGGATTTGCGGTATTGCCAAGTCTGGCCAAAAAAGTGAGCGGTACACCTGTACCTGCAAGACTCGTAATACCAGCGGGCGTTAAAAAGCAGCGTTAGAACCAGCAAAAGCTGCTTTTTAAGCCTATATATATATATATATATATATATATATATATATATATATATATATATATATATATATATATATATATATATATATGAATATCTATTTAAAAATACTTAGAACATATTCTGCTATGTGAAGAACATTGGAATATAAAATATTGACAGTAAATACAGAGTATAACACTTTATTAAATATGAATATTGCATAAATATGTTTTTACATGTTTTAACTACTCGACTGCAAAAGTCCTACAATGCACTTATATATGTCTCTATATGTATACATATGTATTTCTGTGTTTATATGTGTATGTATGTCTGTAAATACATATATACAAATATAAATACAGTAGTAATCAAAACTATTCAACCCCCATTGCAAATCAAGTTTATTGTCAAAATGTACAGACTTTAATCTGTTTGCAATGAACAAATCAAACAAAAGCAATGTAAATAGCTCAACACAACAAATGCTTCAAGTGGTTACCCCAAATTCAACTGAAAATACAACTTTTAATTAATTCTGCAGTCTCAAAATTCATCAACCCCTTCATGGCAAGCATCTTTAGTAGTTAGTAGAGCACCCTTTTGCTGTTAAGACCTGCTGCAAACGAGATGCTTCTGGCAGCGTTCCTGAGGAATCTTAGCCTATTCATCAAAAGCAATGGCTTCCAGTACATTAATATTCTTGGGTTTGCGTGCTGCAACCGCCTTCTTCAAATCCCACCAGATATTTTCTGTGATATTTTCAGGTGACTGTGATGACCGCTGTAGAATATTCCAGAACTTCTTCTGCAACCAAGCCTTGGTGGAATTTAAGGTATGCTTGGGATCATTGACCTGTTGGAAGGTCCAATTTTGCCCAACCTTCAGCTTCCTCACAGACTGCATGATGTTTTCTCCTAGGGTTTCCTGATACTTCAATGAATCCATCTTGCCTTCTACACGCTGCAGGTTTCCAGTGCCAGAGGATACAAAGCAGCCCCAGAGCATCACTGAGCCACTACTATGCTTAACTCTAGGCAGAGTGTTCTTTTCAGTGTATGCTTAGGCTGACCATATTGCCGCTTTAAAAAGGGACACATATGAAAAATACATATGTCAGGGCTGTTTTCAGGGCTGTTTAAAGAAAAAATCCTCTCTGATGAAGCGCATGTGCTCATGCGCGAAACGCGTAAGATTGGAGCTTACCTTGTATCCAGAAAGCCTGCTCCGCAATAAACTTGTTTATTGACACTTGGACTCAGCCTTCCTTCTTCCTCATCTTGTTTAAAGAAATGGTTTTGTATAAGAACCCTCGCATATGTATTTTTCATATGTGTTCCTTCTTAAAGCGGCAATATGGTCAGCCTATGTATGCTTCATTATTCTTCCTGTTAAGCACTCAGGGCTGTGAATTTTGCAAGGTCATAGTATGTGCACCCAGTCCAGTTTAATAGTGCAGTCCAATTCCATGTTTTTAATGTGTATATTTATCTATCTATATACGGTATCTATCTATCTATCTATCTATCTATCTATCTATCTATCTATCTATCTATCTATCTATCTATATACGGTATCTATCTATCTATCTATCTATCTATCTATCTATCTATATATATATATATATATATATATATATATATATATATATATATATATATATATATATATATGATTACAGATAGGATTCTTTTTTGGTGTCTTAAAGATGCTTCATTTTCTTTTTTTTAATAATTTTATAATTTCCAGCTTATAAACACCAAAAGACTTCACTGCAATGTTTATGCATTACAAAGCTTTTGTTTAGGTTGTGTAGAATTGTCATAGTCTAAAGTATGCTTTCAGCTATAATTAGCAAGGAAACAATATTATTTATTAACACACTAAATGGTAAAATTGAAAATGGGCAAGAAATGCCACATGCACAAGCAAAAATTATTTTTAAAAGGCTTTTAAGGCTTTTAAATTAGGTCTGGAATACAATGTTCTCTCAGAATTGGTATAATTATGCAAAGCCAAAGGCAAAGCACATGATAACTGAGATTTCCAAATGGTTTCTCAAACGTTATGGAATGAACTATGCTGAACTATAAATTTAACTCAGCGGATCCAATCCTCCCGGGGCAATTAACCTTTACTATGACTTCAACCAATGTAATTACCCCAAATGGCTGACCTGATACACCAAGAACAAATAACCCTAAATGTAACCCAATTAAACCTAACCACGCTAATCCAATATAATCCAATACCCCAGTGCAACTAACTTTTTACCACAGACTTTCCCCATCACAGTTACTATTAAAGGGACAGTCTACACCTAAGTCATCTTAAAGTCTTACCATACATTAAGTTACAAACAGCCTCCTGCATCCCTTTCTATAACACAGCAGTAATAGTAAAAAAGTTATTTTAAAATGAATATTGTTTCTGGCCACGTTGAAATGGCTGCCAAGCTCCGCCCACACATCACAATCTGGGCTTCATATAGCATCCAATCACAAAAGGCGTTGGATTTAACAGACTGTTAATGCTTTTTAGCAGAGTGCCTAGATGCAAACCAGATTGTGATGTCATCAGTGGGCGGAGCTTGGCAGCCATTTCAAAGTGGCCAGAAACAATATTCATTTTTAAATAACTTGTTTACCTTTCCTGCTGCACGATATAGAAAAGGTGCAGGAGGATATTTGCAGCTTAATTAAAGGTAAGACTTTAAGATGACTGAGGTGTAGACTGTCCCTTTAATGGCTCCCACTGCTTTTATCCTACTGTAATACTCCACCATAAAATAACCTTTAACTCTAATAAACCCTCTATACAACCTTCCCATCGCAAACACCTTCAACACAACCCCATCATGATATTAACCAAAAGATTGTGAAGGCTCAGTTGTGACAACTAGGTCACCCATTCACTCTCCTAGTTAACAAATCACATGTTCTATACATGGCAGAAAAAAACACCAATCAAATTGGTCAGGATGAAGAATCCCCAATCTTTATGCTATTCTACCCGTTTGGATGTTAATATGGCCCTTTATATTTGCTATACATGATCAGCTAATGATCTCCTTTCACTCAGACAAGATATCTGTTATGCTTTATTTCATTTAGAAATGTTTCAGTTGTTGGTGCCTTTGACTTTAAAATATTTACTCTTCATGTTGTGGAATTTTATCTCTCTAGCTTTAAAAACCTTTTCTTCTATATCCTATGCCATATCCAATTCTATATTCTTACTTCCTTCAAAAAACAATTAGGTACCTTTGATATTAAAGGGACATAAAACCCAAACAAATTATTTTATGACTCAGAACATACTAGTTTAAACAACTTTATAATTTACTTCTATTATCAAATTTTCTTTGTTTTCTTGTTATCCTTTGTTGAAAAGCAGGTAGGTAAGCGTGCACGTGTCTGCAGTACTATATGGGAGAAGTTTTTCAACAAGGTTATACATTAGCAAGAGCACTAGATGGCCGCACTATTTCCTATTAGGTAGTGCTCCATACATGTGCACGCTACCTATCTCTTCAACAAAGAATAACATGAGTACTAAATAATTTGATAGTAGAAGTAAATTGGAATTTTTTTTTAATTGTATTCCCTATCTGAAATATAAAAGACAAATGTTGTGTTTCATGTCTCTTTATACCAGCTGTTGATTGGCATTTGCAAGAAAACCTGGGTTAGAGAATTACCTTTGTTTACCTCTATAGGGAGTGTGGGGCAAGAAGAATTTTTACACAAAAGCAAGAGGTAAAATGTATATTAATGTAACGGTGTTGGTTATGCAAAACTGGGGAATGTGTATATCATTTTTAAATAATAAAAATTCTGGAGTATACTGTCCCTTTAAGCATAGTTAAATATGTTATGGGGAAATTAATACCGAGTATTTAAGAAAAAAAAGATGTTGAAAATGTGGATTTCAGAAGCATCTAATAGAGTTTACAGCATTAGCAATGTTGATGGACATTCTATAGACAGGCTATGTATCTTATAAGTGCCCATTTCAATCTTTCCTGTTACATCTGAAATTGAGAAAAAATGATACTTAAATGGACAGTAAAGGTTCAGAATAATGTTATATAATTCTGCACACAGTGCAGAATTATATAACATTATTTAAGCGATAATTCAAAAAATGTAGAAGTATTTTCAAATTTTTCAGTGAATGTTGGACTTTGCGGGCTCGCTGGTTAGTCACAGAATGCCTGGTCGCACTAGTGGAATAAATGTAACGCTCTCCCGCTCTGGTCTAGTAGCGGGAGCGAGCTACATTTATTACAATAGCGCGACCGGGCGTGCTGTGACTAACCAGCAAGCCCGCAAAGCGCTTTGGATATTCAAGACCCACTCAGTAGATCCTGGAGCGGAGTCCAACGTTCACTGAAAAATCTGAAAATACTTTTACATTTTTGAAGTTATTATTCTGAACTTTTACTGTCCCTTTAAAGAGACACTAAACCCAAATTTTTCCTTTCATGATTCAGATAGAGCATGCACTTTTAAGCAACTTTCTAATTTACTCCTATTATCAAGTTTTCTTCGTTCTTTTGCTATCTTATTTTTTTTAAAAGCAGGATGTAATGCATAGGAGCCGGCCCATTTTTGGTTGAAAACCTGGGTTATGCTTGCTTATTGGTGAGTAAATGTAAGCCTCCAATAAGCAAGTGCTATCCATGGTGATGAACCTAAAATGGGCTGGCTGCTAAGATTTACATTCCTGCTTTTAAAATAAAGATAGCAAGAGAACAAAGAAAAATTGATAATAGGAGTAAATTAGAAAGTAGCTTAAAATGTCATGCTCTATCTGAATCATGAAAGAAAAAAAATTGGGTTCAGTGTCCCTTTAACTCAGACCAATTGTGGCTACGTTTGGCTTAGCATTGTAATCAACTAGAGAGCTTATTTACAGAGAGGCATTTAAGCATGCTATGTGTTTTGGGTTTTTTTGCCTGTAAAAAATGTAAATGGACATTACGGTCAAAATTTAAATACACAGATTAATTACATCTTTGAATAGAAACATAATTGCAATATACATACTCTATATCAGCAAGAATGCTTCTAGTAAAAGTTATCACTGTTTTGTGTAAGCATTTTTCTCTGGACGTGCATGTGAAGCAAAGCTAGATATTCTCTGTGCACCTGCATTTTAAATACTACAGCTGCTCAGAGCACAAATTTATCTTGTATCATGTCAGCAATTAACACATTGGGGCCTATTTAAGTTGGCGCGAGCGGACATGATCCGATATAGCGTATCATGTCCGCTGCACATCAATAAATGTTGACAGCATATGCTCTCAGCATTTATCATTGCACCAGCATTTCTTGTGAACTGCTGGTGCAATGCTGCCCCCTCCAGATTCGCGGCCAATGGGACGCTAGCAGGGGGTGTCGATCAACCCGATCATATTCGATCGGGTTAATTTCTGGTGATTTCTGTACGCCGCCTCAGAGCAGGCGGACAGGTTATGGAGCAGCGGTCTTTAGAAACACGGAGCTTGATAAATATGCCCCATTGAGTCATTACCAGATGATAGAAGCACCTTAGGCTTTCTGGGCAAGTGTTGTATTTAAAATGCTGGTGAACAGTGCATACTTAAAGGGACAGCCAACACCAAAATTGTTATTGTTTTAAAAGATAGATAACACCTTTACTACCTATTCTCCAGCTTTGAACAACCAAGATTGTGATATTAATATACTTTATAACATTTAAACCTCTAAATGTCTGCCTGTTTGTAAGCCACTACAGACGGCCTCTTATCACATGCTTTTTTATTAGCTTTTCACACAAGGAGACTGCTAGTTCATGCGGATAACATTGTGTTGTGGATGACACGGCACTAATTGGCTAAAATGCAAGTCGATAAATCATAAATAAATAGTCATGTGATCAAGGGGCTGTCAAAAGAGGCTTTGATACAAGGTAATCACAGAGATAAAAAGTATATTAATATAACTGTGTTGGTTATGCAAAACTGGGGAATGGGTAATAAAGGGATTATCTATCTTTTAAAACAATAACAATTTTGGAGTTGACTGTCCCTTTAAATTCACATTTGAAAGAGTTATAGATTTTATTAGAAGAACTTTTGCTAATACATGTATATTACAAAAATGCTTCTATTCACAACTGAAATGCATCAAGGGCTGCCACTTGACCATGTTTTCCTGGACACTTATGAGTTACACATGCTGCAGGGTGTGCAGAGGTGCACATGAATTGCAACTTTGGACAGCACTATTCATATTCCTCCCTGCAGACCCTGCAGCATGTGTAACTCATAAGTGTCCTGGAAAACATCTATGTGGATTCCAATTAAACGGGTATTATACACTAGATTTTTCTGATGTTTTGTAGATGATCCATTTATATAGCCTATACAGTTTTAATTTTTTTTTATAGTTTTGCTTATTTTTAAATAACAATGCGCTGATTTTTAGACTCCTGCCAAGCACAAAGTTTTAGAAGAATACTGATGTATACCTACTCCAGCTTGCTCCTGTTTGGGTAAAGAGTCGTTTCATATGCAGAGGGAGGGGAGGGGGTGTCTGCTGTTGTTGCTATACAACCACTTGCAGTGGGTGTTCCAGATAACCTTTTCAACAAAGCTAAACTGGTTGCTTCTAAGTAATTTTTTAAACGTTTATAAACTGGATTTTTAGATCACTATCTGTGCATATTATTCTTTATAGTAGTGTCTATTACATGCAGTTAAATTAAAATTGGTGTATACTGTCCCTTTAAATCTGGGATGTCCCTTTAAAGGGACATTCCGGTCAATTTTTTTTTTTTTTTAATGAAATTTTTTTATTGAAGTTTCAAAAAGCAAAAAGAATACATAATACAACATTTGCCCGTTCATAAGAATAGCATTAGAGTACAACACATAATATTGTGACATACATTTTATCTACAGGGAGTGCAGAATTATTAGGCAAATGAGTATTTTGACCACATCATCCTCTTTATGCATGTTGTCTTACTCCAAGCTGTATAGGCTAGAAAGCCTTCTACCAATTAAGCATATTAGGTGATGTGCATCTCTGTAATGAGAAGGGGTGTGGTCTAATGACATCAACACCCTATATCAGGTGTGCATAATTATTAGGCAACTTCCTTTCCTTTGGCAAAATGGGTCAAAAGGAGGACTTGACAGGCTCAGAAAAGTAAAAAATAGTGAGATATCTTGCAGAGGGATGCAGCACTCTTAAAATTGCAAAGCTTCTGAAGCGTGATCATTGAACAATCAAGCGTTTCATTCAAAATAGTCAACAGGGTCGCAAGAAGCGTGTGGAAAAACCAAGGCGCAAAATAACTGCCCATCAACTGAGAAAAGTCAAGCGTGCAGCTGCCAAGATGCCACTTGCCACCAGTTTGGCCATATTTCAGAGCTGCAACATCACTGGAGTGCCCAAAAGCACAAGGTGTGCAATACTCAGAGACATGGCCAAGGTAAGAAAGGCTGAAAGACGACCACCACTGAACAAGACACACAAGCTGAAACGTCAAGACTGGGCCAAGAAATATCTCAAGACTGATTTTTCTAAGGTTTTATGGACTGATGAAATGAGAGTGAGTCTTGATGGGCCAGATGGATGGGCCCGTGGCTGGATTGGTAAAGGGCAGAGAGCTCCAGTCCGACTCAGACGCCAGCAAGGTGGAGGTGGAGTACTGGTTTGGGCTGGTATCATCAAAGATGAGCTTGTGGGGCCTTTTCGGGTTGAGGATGGAGTCAAGCTCAACTCCCAGTCCTACTGCCAGTTTCTGGAAGACACCTTCTTCAAGCAGTGGTACAGGAAGAAGTCTGCATCCTTCAAGAAAAACATGATTTTCATGCAGGACAATGCTCCATCACACGCGTCCAAGTACTCCACAGCGTGGCTGGCAAGAAAGGGTATAAAAGAAGAAAATCTAATGACATGGCCTTCTTGTTCACCTGATCTGAACCCCATTGAGAACCTGTGGTCCATCATCAAATGTGAGATTTACAAGGAGGGAAAACAGTACACCTCTCTGAACAGTGTCTGGGAGGCTGTGGTTGCTGCTGCACGCAATGTTGATGGTGAACAGATCAAAACACTGACAGAATCCATGGATGGCAGGCTTTTGAGTGTCCTTGCAAAGAAAGGTGGCTATATTGGTCACTGATTTGTTTTTGTTTTGTTTTTGAATGTCAGAAATGTATATTTGTGAATGTTGAGATGTTATATTGGTTTCACTGGTAAAAATAAATAATTGAAATGGGTATATATTTGTTTTTTGTTAAGTTTCCTAATAATTATGCACAGTAATAGTCACCTGCACACACAGATATCCCCCTAAAATAGCTATAACTAAAAACAAACTAAAAACTACTTCCAAAACTATTCAGCTTTGATATTAATGAGTTTTTTGGGTTCATTGAGAACATGGTTGTTGTTCAATAATAAAATTAATCCTCAAAAATACAACTTGCCTAATAATTCTGCACTCCCTGTATGTGGCTAGTTGAGGAGTTACTGTTCCAGGTGTCAAGTTGAGTCATAAATTTTAGGGCTCACAGAGATAGTCATGACAATAAAGATACAAAAAGGTCAGCCTTAACAAGTAGTAACCTATGTTGTATCTAGAGAGGTGTCAGATATAAGCTTGGGCGGATTGAGATGAAACTTCATTTTATATTTTGATAATTGAGATCTGATCTCCACACCTGTAACATGGATACAGTGGGGATTTCTGCTGTGATGTGGGGAGTTAGCATTTAGAATGACCTCAAGTAGGCCGTAGAGAACAGGAAAGAAGAGGGATTACAGTGGGCAAAAGCCACTCAAATTGTGGGGGGGGGAGGGAAAAGCGAGGGGGGAACGGAGCCAACCTTGATAGGACTGCAATATGGGCTCATTTATGGGACTATGTAGGCCATAGATGTACAGAGCCATGACTAAAATAGGGAACTATGTGAGAGATCTTATGTGCTATGTGCATCTCTGGAACGAGGGTATGTATAGCAGTAGAAGCTGTGGGGGAGGGGGGTCAGAACGTTCTAGTTTCAGGCCTCTTCGGGGACTTGAAGGGGGAAGATAATTAAATTATAATTGTGAATTCAATAGGGGGGTTTAGTGGTTAGGAATACATAATATAAATCCCATAGAGGGAATACCCCGCATGTACATTCTAGGACCTGGAACTATAGTCTTAACATTGTAAACCAATACACTAACATGCATAATTACCCACTTAATTTATGTGTGAAGAAAAGATCATGTAGGGTTTGTGCTTGTTTCACTACAGAGGTAGTATTAGGTTTCATACACATCAACGTCCTATATAGGAGGGATTAATTAGCAGTGGAGGTTATCCTCTATATTTTAGTCGAGGTTTATGTGAACAGCTGTATAAAGGTTCTCACATACTGAGCTCAAATATTAAAAAACCAAGGAACATTGTCATACATACTGAAGTAAAACCTTAAGTAGACTAGAGAGGAAATCAGGAATATACTGTGTGTTAGAGCTGGAAGGGTGTAGAATACCAAAGCATTTGATAATTCTTCTGGTTCTGCTATTCGAGGCGAGGATTAGCTGTCTATTACAAGTGCACTTACTGTAGCATGTGAGGAATACCTCCATACGCATATCTATATACTTATAGATCTCTAAAAGCTAAACTGTTTCTGGTAGCAGAAATCTGGTTATACGATAAGAAAGGCCAGACAAAGCTACATTTGAATAACAAAACTTCAGCGTCAGTATGATATAACATAACAACCATTATAGCTAATAACAAATAACCCTGTCTGGGGTGTTGGTAGTCTAATCCTGAATTGTAACCAGTTGTCTGCTAGTGCTAGAGCCCCTAAATACTACCCTACAAGTAGGGAGCCCTCTAAAAAGCTAAAGATAAACCCTCAGCTAGAGAACTGAGAACAAGTAACTACTACCCAAGTATAAAATAATTCCAACCCAACCAAAGCAAGCACACTTGTATGCACTATCCCAAAGCACAGCACTATATTGAGGGATCATCTCTGACTGCAAAGAAGTATAGTGGATCTCCCTTTTCTCTTATTATACTCCTTCTAACCAAGTACACTTGTCATACAATAAACCCCATCAGTCATAACTCTGCTGATCAGTGTAACATTGTCAAACACATATTACCTTAACATATATCATTTTGTCACAACAAATGCACATTTTATAGGGATAAACACACATGCGGCAAAACCTAGCTATGCAAGGATATGAACTGTATATGAGCCGCTCCTGAACATAGCATATATTTGTGTAGTTGAGAAATAGCGATGATAAGAATGTCTATTTGAGTGTGATATTGGCAAAAGCACATTACGTAGGCGTCAGTTGAGCCATGTGAATGTTGGAGGCCTATATTGCTATAGAAATATTAACCTTACTTGTAGAGATTTCAACAGTTAAAGAGCATAAACAACATACTATAACCAACAAAAATGTAAAGTGTTTTAAGCAGTACAATACAATACCTTCGCTGCATAGTAGGCCAATGTGAAGCAAGGTAGAGACTATTCTAAAACACTTATAAAGTATAAGTGGCATCTGGTGAATAGCTAGCCTACACCAGCTTTATCTGCGACAGAGGAATATTGCGGGCTAATATAGTCCTGCCCGTGCAGTAAAACATGTGTCCGCAATAGTGTCTGCAAGTCAATCTCTTCCATACGGTGGGGCTGAAGGTAAGGCATGTAAAGGGTATATCATCTTATTTGCTGATAATTAACAGTTAAACAATAAAGCAATACAACTGTGTATATTGGTGAGAAAACATAAAACATAGATCCAAGCAACATATCTAGCTTAACAAATAGATTAACGGTGGAGCAGATTTTAACCTTATTTTAAAATAGGAATATGTGGGGTAATCCCAAAAATCGAATGTAAAGATTCAGGGTTTGCGGTGTGTGTAACAACTTAACCCTTTAACGTGCACAGTCATGTCCTGGTCTTTGGCAAAGTCTCCAAGATCTGAGTGTACATAGTAAAGATTTCAACCAATTTACATCAGATAACAGCACTTGTAAATTATATATGTATACACAAAATTGCCTATAAATGGAGAAGTATTAAAGTTGATAACACTGGCAAACCAGCTCTATATAAAACTGCAACAGTCTGCAGTCCTCGTTTTCAGACATTTAAGTCTTCATCTAGAAAGCAGAGTAGTTCAAAATAGAGCGTTTTAGGAAGAAAGCATTCTGTGAGCTGAGTTATAGGTAGGTAGAGAAACTCCAAGTTGATAAACAGAACTAACCAATGCCTCTTCTATATAATTGATCAGGTCCGGTCTGGGTATAGGGAGAGGATCTGCGCCGTGACGGCTGATCTAGTGGGCTGGTTTCAAAGGAGCCCCGGCAGGAAAAGTTAATTAGTGTCTGTGAAATCTCGTCGGCAGATAAAGCCCCAGTGAAGGTGTCACCCCGGCTCTTGCATACACATACATTCTTTGCTTGTTCTGTTCCCCAAGCTCCCTCCTGCATAGCGGCAAGTACCTTAAGTGGCATATGTGTACTCCCCGTTGATTGCTCGTAGAAGTCTCCTGCATTCACCTGAGTCTCAAGCGTGTTAAGGGTGCGAGGTACTTCCAAGCCTAGGTAAGGAGGGAGAGAGAGCTGGGGGTGTAGCCCCGTGGTGATCTGGAAAGATCTTGCTGCTCTCGGTGTAGCGGTGGCGATGCGGGGTAGGTCAACTGTGCTGGGCTGCATTGGGTTGTTATTTGCAGATCCAGGGAGAGTGCTGTTTGAGCCCTGACTGTATTGCCCTTCCTGCGTTCGTTTAGGAGCATGTTAAGTAGGCAATGAGCTTTCCGTCTGGCCTGCCGCGTGGGAGTCGCAGTTAGAATGGGAAGGAGCGCCATCTTTGCCACGCATCCCCACAATGGCGAACCTCAGGCTGCAAAACTGACTGTCAGCCCTATCAAGCAGATCCTCCAGTAGAGAGACAAGATGCATAGAAAGTTCCTCCATCCTAAGGGCAACATAGAGAAAGGGTATATAGGCTCCCAAAACGCCAAAAAAATCAAAGTTTTGGTGAATAAATTTCAGGAGCTCTGCATTAGTATGTTTTGGTGCGTTGGTAGTTGGCTCCGCCCCCCCCGGTCAAAATTTAAATGCACATAGATGAATTACATCTTTGCATAGAAACATATTTACAATAAACATCTATTGGCCAAATGCGTCTAGTAAAAGTTATCACTGTTTTTGTGTTAGCATTTGTCTCTGCACGTGCATGTGAAGCATAGCTAGATATTCTCAGTGCAGCAGCATTTTAAATGCTGCAGCTGCACAGAGCACCAGTGGGGCTTTGTATCATGTCAGCAATTAACAAATTGTGTCAATTTCAGATGGTACCAGCGCCTTATGCTCTCTGAGAAAGTGCTGTGTGTAAAATGCTGGTGCTCAGTGCATACTTAAATACACGTTTGAAAAAGCTTTAGCTTTTATTAGAAGCATTTTTGATAATACATAAATATTGCACAAATACTTCTATTCAAAACGGAAATGCATTCATGTGGATTCCATTTTTGGCTGGAATGTCCCTTTAAGTAAAAAAAAAAAGAGTTTGAAAGTTTGGATTAAACTGAAACTAACATAGGTGTATTTCCTAACATTGCTCATTTGCCAATAGGTATTTTCTTCTAAAGCTCATTGGCTGATAGGTACTTCCTGTTAACCCCGTGTTTAAATGTTTCCTTTTCATGGTATTGATAGAATATTTTTGAGCAAAATGTCCCTTTATGGTATCAAATGGGATATGATAAATGCTGAAATGTATTTTCTTACAGTAAGATTAGGCAAACACCTAAAAAAATAATAATAATAAATATTTAGTTGAAGTAAAAGTAAAACATGAGAGCTAATTAAATAAATAGTGATGATGACAGCCCAGTGTATTTAAAAGTATTTTTTCTTTTTGTTCTTACTTAAAGGGACACTGAACCCAAATTGTTTCTTTCGTGATTCAGATAGAGCATGAAATTTTAAGCAACTTTCTAATTTACTCCTATTATCAAATTTTCTTCATTCTCTTGGTATCTTTATTTGAAATGCAAAAATGTAAGTTTAGATGCCGGCCCATTTTTGGTGAACAACCTGGGTTGTCCTTGCTGATTGGTGTATAAATTCATCCACCAATAAAAAAACTGCTGTCCAGAGTACTGAACCCCAAAAAAAAAAGCTTAGATGCCTTCTTTTTCAAATAAAGATAGCAAGAGAATGAAGAAAAATTGATAATAGGAGTAAATTAGAAAGTTGCTTTAAATTGCATGCTCTATCTGAATCACAGAAGAAGAAAAAAATTGGGTTCAGTGTCCCTTTAACCAATGAAAAAATCATGAAATGCAATAACAGAGACATAGTGTAAAAAGATAATGCTTAGTTATTATTGCTAGCATATAGGAAATCTGTTAAACACACAGTTAAAGTCAGCTCCAGAGGAGTAAAGCACTATTGTGAGCTAGCTGAGCTCATCGGGTAAAACAAATATTTGGATCTTGTGCTCTGGCTTGCATTCTCAATGTTTTGCTTCTGCTTTCCCTTCTACAATATTTTATTAGTTTTAATTTTCTTCCATTTTCTTATCCATGAAAGAAAAACAAAATATTTTGTATTGGACAGTCTAGGTTATAAGAATATGCTAGTTTTGATTGGCTGTATTTACTAATTTGCATATTTCTATTTATAATGGGTCTTTGTATCATTCATATCTCACATCTTACTAGTTATGCTGACACATTCTATGTAAATGAACATTTCTTTAAAGGGACACTAAACCCATGCAATTTTAAGCAACTTTTTAATTTACTCCTATTAGCTCCTATAAGGCATCTAAGCTAAGGAGACAGACAATTTTTGGTTCAGCCCCTGGACAGCACTTGTTTATTGGTGCTGTCCAATCAGCAAGGACAACCCAGGTTGTTCAGCAAAAATGGCCCGGCATCTAAACTTCCATTCTTGCTTTTCAAATTAAGATACCAAGAGAATGAAGAAAATGTGATAATAGGAGTAAATTAGAAAGTTGCTTAAAATTGCATGCTCTATCTGAATCACGAAAGAAAAAATTTGGGTTCAGTGTCCCTTTAAAAAATAGTGATATGAAGTAGTAAAGGAAAGGCTGAATATTATATCCATATCTTTGTCCAATAAAATGATTATTATACTATGATAAAATGAGTATAATTTACTTTCTCTGTAACTATCTTTAATTGAAATTAATGTAACATGGACTTCAAAATGTATATATTGGCTAGGTTAGTATTCAGTCTATCATGGCTATGCGACCGTAAGTAATAGAGACTGAAACACTATTGCACTCTAAAATAGTTGTTATTGTAAAGTAACATTAAAGCACTCTTTGGCTTCCATTGCTGTATGTTCTTCTGCTTCACACTTCACTGAAAACCATAGCAATTGATTAATCTGCTATATAATTACATGAACATGACAGGGCACCCAAAATACCATCCCAAGTTCTTTATTGTGCTTGTTTTTGTCTGTCTCTATGGTGAGGATTAGACTGTACATGCAGCCAGCTACTCACTTCTGCACTGCAGTCTGAGATTAGAACAGCTGGAGCAGCCCTAGGCCTGTTGGATCTTGTATCTGCTCATCTCACAAAAAGAGAACAGAAACACAGAGAGGGAACAGAGAGGGGCAAATGTCATGGGGATTTTTATTGCAATATTTATTTTTTATTTTTGAGATAAACATCTCTTTGTGTTGCTTTATTCATTGTAAATAATGAATTAGTCTTACTATTAATACAGTTCAATCGTATAACATGGCATGATATGATAATAATTAATAATACTTTAATCTTTTAGCTAAAACAGAACAATTATTTTAAAAAGATAAAAATCTAGACTAAGCATCACACAGGTATTATAATAAGGCCTATAAGGTAAGATGCACTAAATTAGTTTCCATAATAAAGTTTATGGTTTTATTTGTATTATCTAATTTTTGTTTGTTTCACACTATGGGGTCGATTTATCAAGCTGCGGCGGACAGGGGCGGACATACGCTCCCCTGTCTGCCGCAGCTCACCTCTGGCGGGCTAAATTCCACTGTTGAAATTCAGCATTGCACAAGAATGCAATTTTGCGCTCTTGCGCAACACCGCCCCCTGCCTGCGCACAGCTAATAACACGCGGGCAGGAGCTGTCAATCTCCCCGGTCTGATGAAAGAGGGGGCCAAAAGGTTGATGAAGCAGCGGTCTGATGACCGCTGCTTCATAAATACGGACTGCAGGTTCTTTTGTGAGAACCTGCAGTCGTAGGCAGGCGAAGCCTGGCGAAGGCTTTTAAATCTACCCCTATATGACCCTTGTGAGGGAGTTAAGGTGTGTGGAAATTAGAATGCAGGAACAGATACACAGAACCATGAAAGTCTTTTTGAAAGCTTTACTGGTTGATAAGTAAAAAAACATTTGGTAGTTCAGATTAAATATTACAGAAATAGCAAGTTTGAGCATAGGCCCAATGCAAATCACTAAAGTCGAAAACAAGGCTCAGAATATTTTAAGTAGTTTGCAGTTACTAAATCTAATAGACACTGGTGCTTAAATTGAACAGTAAAGGGTGAGCTTGTCACAGAATATCTGGTATCACATATAGCTAGGGAGAGGAAAGCAGACACAGGTTTCCAAGCAGGCACAGAATACCCAGCGGGTACCGTTGGTGAGACTGTCACAGGATACCTGATAGGTACAGAAGGTACAGCTGGTTTGAGAAAGACTATCACTGGTATGGTAGACACAGGTTTCTCCGCAGGCACAGGATACCCAGTGGGAACTGTTGGTGAGACTGTCACAGGATACCAGATAGGTGCCACAGGTACAGCTGGTTTGAAGAAGGTTGTCACTTGTATGGTAGACACAGGTTTCTCAGCATGCACACGATATCCAGTGGGTATTGTTGGTGAGACTGTCAAGGAATACCAGATAGGTACAGCTTCAGGAACAAGGTGAGCATACACAGGTATCAGATTAGTCTGCTTGGCTTTCAGGAACCAGGTGTTCATACACAGGTACCAGGTAAGTATGCTTGGTCTCTGGAGCAAGGTGAGCATACACAGGTACAAGGTAAGTATGCTTGGTCTCTGGAACAAGATGAGCATACACAGGTATCAAGTAAGTATGCTTGGTCTCTGGAACAAGATGAGCATACGCAGGTACAAGGTAAGTATATGTGGTGTCTGGAGCAAAGTGAGCATACACAGGTACAAGGTAAGTATGCTTGGTCTCTGGAGCAAGGTGAGCATACACAGGTATCAGGTAAGTATGCTTGGTCTCTGGAGCAAGGTGAGCATATACAGGTATAAGGTAAGTATGCTTGGATTCAGGAGCAAGGTGAGCATACACAGGTATCAGGTAAGTATGCTTGGACTCAGGAACAAGGTAGGTAAGGCAATAACTCAGCCCAGAGTGATTGGCTGGGTGAACTTTTATAGGAACTTCCACACCTGAGTGCTCTAGGTGGGAGTTCCAATAAATAGGACATGGCCCCTTTAAAAGAGAAGCCGCAGCAAAGGCAGGAACACCAGAGTCTCGGCATCCCACGTGGATAGAAAACAACTATTCTCGGCATTTGCTGAGAACGGAGGAGTCGATAAGTCCCTTACAACCCGATTTTTCAAAAAGGATATACAGGAAGTGGGTTGCACCTTTCTGTAGTTTTCATTTAAAAAAAATATTAGAAAAGTCAACTACAAGAGGACACAATACAAAGAACTGATATCAGATTTTTATGAGCAAATGACTTCAGCAGATACTACAGACCTATTTCACTATGCTGCTGTATGGACACGTCTGTTATACTTCGCCAGTACAATAATAACCTGTTTATACATTCTTGTTGTTGGAGCGTATGAAGGGGAGTTATCTTCAAAAATGCTTTTTATTTTTAATGGACTTTGCCAATAAACAAAGAATTTTTTTTAACCAAATGTAAAGCATGGGTGTGAATATCTGCAGAGGCTGCATTTAATAAAGAAAAATACTACAGTTTATTATCAAGACAGAAACGAACAAAGAAAAGAATGCATTAAAGTCCAACATGCGATTCATTACCACATGAACAAAACTCTCCTGAACAGGACACGGTGAGTAATTAGAGTTTTTCTTTGCTGTTCATGATTAGTAAACCTGGAGATTAAGATTAACTATGGGCTAGATTACAAGTGGAGCGGTATTTAGTGCTCCCACTTAAGCGTAAACACTGCTGGAAGTAAAGTTTTTGCGTATTACAAGTTCAAAGCAAATGTTTTACACGCAAGCTAAACCCCATGCGAGCAAACTTCAGGACTTTGGGATACCGGGACTGTGTTAATGTCTTCTTTCCATAGACTTCAATGGAATTGTAACACTTATCCCTCGAACGCTAACGTGACTGTGTTTTACGAAATGTGCTCAACCAGACATGATATGCATTTTTTGCATATACCCCATATATATATATATATATATATATATATATATATATTTTATATTTTTTTTATATCTATCCTTACCTATATCTATCTATCTATAAATATTTACAGGTATAGATAAATATAGGAACATATATTTAAAAATACAAAGAATATTTTCCCCTATGTGAAGAACATTGGAATAAGAAGTATTTACAGTAAATACACAATATAAAACATTAAATTTTAAAATTGAATCAAAATTATATTTCATGTTTTGAGTTATATGAGTGGAAAGGGCTCCAAACTATATATACATATGTATATATGTAATTAAAAATAAAAGAGGCGCAACATAGGGTGATAACGTCAGGAACAAGGATAACCTGTGAAGCAGTGCCCCCCTCCAGGAAAACTACTCACAAGTGAGGCGGCACAACCAGGGTGCCTATCCAGGCAGCACGGGACCAAAAAGTCGCCCGAAAGACTTAGGTGGAACCTCTGGAAACCAACACCAATGTCAGGTTACGTGGGAGGATACAGCAGTCACCGGCACAGCCCACTCTCAGGAAATCAGAGAATCATAAGCATAGGTGAGCAGCGCCTGAATCAGACAGGCTCAGGAAGGTCGTTCTCCCACCAATAAAAATATCCAAGAAAGTAGTAATATTAAAAAGTGTGATATTTATTTATACACACTCAAATAACAGCAACACGTTTCTCAGCATCAACAATTGCCGTTTCATCAGGCTGTAAATATAAAAATTGACTACTTGCTCAATATAACAGGCCTCTTAGCCAATCCGCTCACAGTGTCATTACACACCTACCAATACGTCATAAGTCAAAACGTAAGGATCAACTCCTATACAAATTTGTAACAGACAAGTGTAGGGTAAAAGAGGGGTATGCACATCGACACCATGACTGAAGTGGAACCTGCTAACACGTAAAATACATATAATAAAAAAATTATTTTTTATATATATATAATGCAATACAAAATTACAATTGATAATATCACGAATAGCATATAACAATACAAATCATCCATATGTGTTCAAAACATACTCACTCGATATCACGGACCTCCTGACCAATCTGCTCGTAGTATCGTTACACACCCACTATTGACTATTGTGTCAAGTGTCATAACGTAAAGAGCAGCTATCATATGTACTAATAGCAGACAGATCCTGAGGTAACAGTGATATGTGTGAATCGGCACCTTATTCATAAAGAAATACAATTTATAAATATTTAAAATAAAAAATAATAAAAGTATATACAATGCAATGCATAATGTAATTAATAGCATCATAATACATCATGCAGTGAAAGTCTACCGCAAGTATACAATAATAAAATTAGTTAATACCGAATTGACTTTATCATAAGTTCACAATAAAAAAGAAAAAATACTTAACCAAGTTTGGTAATAGGAGGCATACTTCACTACAATTGCCAAAATAATGCGGGAGATAGATCTCTCTAGGGAGAACTTGTACCTACAATACTGAAGTCAGAACTAAAATCACCACTTGGCTGGATACCACAGGCTAACTAACTATAATGGCACAGGAAAAAATATATGACACAGATTTAAATCTAAGGGTTATTCCAATGGCTACAGCCAGTATTCCAGGTAACTACGAAAAAACAGACTTAATAAATCAGATGATCATATAAAATTGGGCCTACAAAAAGGTGGAATGATCAGGTACAGATGACAAAACTTTCTAAAAAACAAGGGCACACAAAAACCAATGGGATATACCTAGTATATTAACTAAACGCAGCCAAATCAATATTGAGATTAAGGCCCAGTGGATGTAGACTCTGGAGTACATGAATCCAGTAGGTCTCTCTCTGTCTTAGCCTAAACATGCAATTATATAGGTGAGACTTAGGAATAAATTCTCAGAATTCGCAGAAACTGTAGTAAGATAGAAGACTATGATCAACAATCTAAGGGAGGGAGGTGGACTTCCTAGAAGGAGGAGCTAGACAGAGCACGCGAAAGTAGCGTGTTACCTGCAGGAGCTCAATGAAGAACCAATGCCGGTCACGGTCCGTTGCTGGAGTCTGTAACGTACTCCCTAGGACATTGCCCTACCTTAATTAGGGTGCGACCTGGAAGTCTGCTGCTAGCCGCCGGAGGCTCATTCGCTAGAGCCGCAGCCAAGCCACTGCTATATTGCTTAAATAGCGAGCAATCTACAACGAAGATTAGAGACTGAAATTTACCTACAGAGAATTGGACTAATGCCGAAACTAAAATAAGGGTTGTCATTCTTTAAAACAGCGGCCCGACTAAGTCCTCACGCTTTGTTATAGGGCGGTTGAGTTGAACGCCAAGAAAGAAACCCTGATTTTCCTGACTCTTCTCACCTGGTTGAGATTTGATGCAGAGAGGAGACTGATTTCGCTCATACTGACCGACTCTGCGGCAGAGGAACGCCAAGGGAAAAAAATATATATAAGATAGAAAATCTTGGCTGCCCTGGCTCTCTCACCTGGCTGAGAATTGTTGCCGAGAGGAGGCTAATCCTGTCCACACAGACTGGCCCCGCTACGGAGGAGTGTTGAGCAAATAAAACCTTGATTGCCCTGCTATCTCACCGGGTTGAGAGCACAGACCGGTTTTAATACGGAGCACAGGAATATTTCTGAAGCAGGAGTGTTGTATTTGCCCCGCTGTACTGGAGCCCGGGGATTTCCCTTTCGCGAGGAGTGAGGTGGCAGCGTACCTGAAGGCAGGTTAGGAAGCACTGGCTGGTGTGGTCGCTGCTGCTGTGGGAAAAGAAAAGAAGACCTCCCATAGTTGGGACTGAGGGGGCAACTAGAGTCAAGTCCTATTGGAGCGAAATACTGGAGACTACCCCTATCAGTAAAGCTCTGGGCTGCAGAGATTATTGCAGAGTTAGTTGCTGGTCGCAGAGACAATCGCTTCCTAAGGATCGCTGCCCAGGGGCCAACAGTTCTCAGTATCTGCCCCAGCTACCGGACAATATCTAGGCCTATTCTGAGCAAGGAAAATGTATTCAAAATCTCCAACACGCAAGTACTTTTTGTTTTATTGAGGCCTCTATTTAAGACCATAACACTCTGTTTGCAGATATATGAATGCTGCTCTAACTTTTTGTGCCTATAAATCTTACCGTAATAATCATTTTTTTTTTCTGACGAGACTCTTGAGATTATACACAGTTGTTTTTGGATGGTAACAAATTGTCTTTTTTTCCCCCTAGATATAACAATAAGTGGGAATCAAGTTAATCTATATATATATTGTGGCAATATAATATTAAGAATTTGGAAATTGTTGCCTGTTTGTTACATAGTTTATTTTATAAAATTGAAACTGTATGTATGTTTTCCTGTTAGCGCCTGGAAATACTATGACAGATTGAGTATACTGATTTGAATTGTGAGTTTACATTCTGATGTAGATATTAGGAGAAACCAGAAAATCTGGAATCACTGATAGATACTTGGCTCAACCTGTCTTTATTTAAATTATATGTTAAAATGCTAATAGGTTAAAAAGAACACAGACAATATATGGTTATAAAATATCTCTTGTAATAGATAAACTGAGATTTCTAGACTAATTTTTGGGCTACTTTAAGGAATCTGTGGTAAAATATTCTCAAATACAGGCATTAGAACTAATGTTATATCTCTAGTATATTAGAAACAGCTCTATATTAGATATAATATTGCCCCGCGCAAGATAAGGAAGCATAAGAGGGAATTTACTATAATTGCTACTTCCTGAATTAACACTTTATAGAGCCTTAAAAGGATAACATACGGAAATACCAGCCTAAGTAGGTGTTGTAGAAGGAAGCGAATGTAGGTGCTTAATATTTGGATCTTAGGTTAAAATATTAAGTGTAACATAGAGTTATATATCGCACTGAAGGTTACCATTGACTACTGGGTAAAATACATCAAGAGGTTGATTATAGTCAAAAGGATACCCCTTGTTAGGATTAACGTAAGGAAATCGGTTTAAACTGACACTACAACATCGCTTATCTTAAACACGTAAGGTGTCAATAGGGGCTCTAAATTTAAGTAAAAGCTACAAATATTTTCTACACTTTTTGTAGCAGAAAGAGTTTTCCATTCCATTCCCTTTTTCTTATAGTCTAGTAGTAAGAGCACCAAGGTAAACCTTCAAAAAAATTTCAACTCTAGGGCACGATGTACTAGGCAACAGGCTATAGTCATGGTCATTTAAATCACTTTTATAGATTGCACATTATTTGCACTTTTTTTTTTTTTTTTTTTTTTCTGCACTTGTTTATACTTTCACAAGTGGGGCTTATCCCCCCCCCCCCCCCCCCCCAGGCACGTATAGGTTTTTTTTTTTCTCTCTCTTTTTTTTTTACCACTTCTATGTGGCTAACTCTATTCCTTCCCTCACATACACAAGAAATATATGGAAACATTTCTCATCCCTCACAATACACTTTCACCGACCATGCCTCCTAAAATAAAAGACAGAAAGCCACGTACATCGGATGCCATGATGGAAAATACTAGTGAAGGAGTAAATCTAAAAACAGACTTACAACCATTAATTACCCAGCTCAGTGATATTTTTATGCCCCAATTTGAACTACTTAAAAATCAAATATCTGGGTTATCATCAGAATTAAAAGTATTCGCCAACAGACTTACAGAAGTAGAAGATAGAGTATCTACAGTAGAAGATATATCTAACAATCACTCTCAAAGAATATTAGGCCTTGAAAAGAAAAATACAATGCTGTTGGCCAGGATAGATGATTTAGAAGGCGGAACAATTTAAAAATAATAGGACTACCTGAGACAGATCAATATAAAGACCTCCTACAATTCGCATCGATAACTCTCCCTCAAGCCCTAGGTATCATACAGGTGCCATTACTTATAGAAAGGGCCCACAGACTGGGCCCCCCTAGAACTAGAGATAATGTGAAAAACACCTATAGGCCAATCTTGATAACATTTCTGAACTTTCAGGATAAAACAAATATTCTTAGAGCATATAGAAAAACTGAAAATTTCTATATTGGGGAAAATAAAATCTTAGCTTTCCAAGACTATTCCTCAGATACAGCTTTTAAGAGGAAAGAGATGGCACCCTTTTGTACAAAGCTGATACAAGAAGGCTTCTTAGCAAAATTATTGTACCCAGCAAAGATTCTTATAGAAGAGCAGGACAGCACAGTTAAACTAAATAACTTAGAAGAAGTCAAAGCATATTTCAAAAAACACAAGATATTACTTACATAAGATTTAAGGAACATATTTTAGACAATCTAATTTGTGCATACCTATGGTGGTTGTCAATATATTTGATAGAAATGAAAGTATTTATTTTGCATCTATGATATTTATTCTTCTATTTAAGCTGATTTACATGCTAGAGGCATTGGCAAAATTTACTTTGGAATACCCACTTTGATAACACGACTGTAGACATGCTAAAAGCAAGTTTTAAGTTGGTCAAGAGTGCTACTATCTCGACAGCTTGGAAAGAATCACACATAAAATTAATTAATAACGCCTATTTGACGCCAATGAAAATGACTAAATGGAATTCAAATTCTGCTAACAACTGTCCAAGATGTAATAATTCAGGTGCAGGTGTAGTACACTGTTTCTGGGAATGTCCCAAAATTCTGCAGTTTTGGACCAAAATAGAATTTTGGCTCAATAAGAGGCTAGATACTAGAGTAAAGATTACACCTAAACATGTTTTTTTTCTTTCCACTGCAGAGATCAATAGAGATAATACCAACCTTATTAATACGGTAATTATGCTAGGACGTAACTTAATATTAAAACATTGGAAAAGTAAAAAGGCCCCTCTTAGGTCTTGCTTCATAAATTCAATACACGCACAAATAATTTTTGAACAAATGAGTACTTCTATTGCACAAAAAAGAAAAATTAAAACTTTTTTCTCAAAATGGTTAAGAGTTATTCTATCTTACCCACGTGATATTCAGTTCTCCCTTATTTTTAATTTTCGAAGAACAGAATACTTTGAAACCTTGATCCTGACGGGGGTCTTCCCAACTGAATGGTATTGACCCGAGATAAATTTAGCCCGAGAGGGCTGTGCGGAGAGTGTAGGTAATATGGGGAGAAGGGATGGTTGAGAGGATTGGGGTAATAGAGAGTATTCCTCCTTTTTTTTTTTTTTTTTTTCTCTCTCTTCTATTTTTTTTCCCCCCTCTTGTTATTGTTTGTCTCATGAATGGATGAGTGGACCCTTTCTCCCACCGTGGAGGAAAAGGTGGTAGGGTAAAATTTGGAAAACCCCATTATGGGTGCGAGAATTTATTTAGTTTGAACTCTACTGTCAGACTAAGATGGAGATATAATTATAAGTGTTATTATATGACTGTAATATGATGTTTTCTTTGTCTGTAAACTGCACCCATTTTGTTTCAATAAAAAAGTATATACAAAAAAAAAAAAAAAAGGAATAAATTCTATAGGTGTAATAGAAAGGCAATTGACATTGCCGTTATGTACCAAATTACAATGTCTGGGGACACTGTGTTTCTTATAATTATTAATAATATTGCATACATGTTCCTGAGCCTGTCTGATTCAGGCACTGCTCACCTATGCTTACGATTCTCTGATTTCCTGAGAGTGGGCTGTGCCGGTGACTGCTGTATCCTCCCACGTAACCTGACGTTGGTGTTGGTTTCCAGACGTTCCACCTAAGTCTTTTGGGTGACTTTTTGGTCCTGTGCTGCCTGGATAGGCACCCTGGTTGTACCGCCTCACTTGTGAGTAGTTTTCCTGGAGGGGGGCACTGCTTCACAGGTTAACCTTGTTCCTAACGTTATCACCCTATGTTGCGCCTCTTTTATTTTTAATTATTTTTGGACTTTGTCTTCACGGATATGATTAAGAGTGCTGCCCACTTCTGACTACCATCAGTTTCCTTACTACATCAGCGCACCTCCATAGGATCCTAGAATCCTAGTTTTGTCTGATATGTATATATGTGTATACATACATGGGTATATATATATTTATATATGTATGTAAATATTCTCACTTCTTCTATTACTTGAGGTATTAATGGGGTTCCCTTTTTCTGCCATTCCTCTGCAATACAGTTCGGTTGACAAAAGATATGTCATGTTAACACTGTCGGCGATCTGGACAGCCCATACTGATGACATCAAAGGGTCCCTTTACAGCAGACCATGTAATGTTAAAACCTAATGAGTTACATAAAGAGAATACCTGTTCCAATGAGGGTCACGCTTAGGGAAACACCACCATACATTCAGATTGGAGCCTACATCTACACACCATCTATAGCACTGAGTTATTAGAAGCTATCTGTTTATTCTGTGGCTTCCAAATTCAAGCTCATTCCAATTTATTTATTAATCCCATCCAACCTATTCATCTAACATTTCTCTAATGTATTCAGCCATTGTATGGAAAAATTCAACACCATTATTCTAATCCTGCAAAAAACTCATTTTTTTATGATCCAATTAAAGATTTTTAGACTTGATTATCAAATTTTCAAATTAATCAAAATCATATGACATTTTTTATTGCACCCATGTCATGAATCATCACTTTTTAATTAACTATTTGCCATATTTTATTTTAGTTTTGGCCATGTATGTTTTTCCTGAAAATCTCTCAAAATTTATTTTAAAACCATATGGTATTAATTTTTTATATCTTTTAATTTGTTTCCAGTACAAAAAATAAAAATGAAAATAACAGAAATACTAAAATACTAAAACTTTAAATGGTCAGTCTACATGATTTTTTTATTGAAAGGTACAGTCTAGTATAAATTAAACTTTCATTATTCAGATAGGACATGTAATTTTAATCAACTTTCCAAATTACTTTTATCATCAAATTTGCTTGATATTCTTAGTTTAAACTAAACACAGGTAGGCTCATATGCTAATTTCTAAGCCTTTGAGGGATGCCTCTAATCACAGGCTTTTTAAATCTCTTTTCAACACAAAGAGACAGAAAGAACACATGGGCCATAAAGATAACACTGTGTTCAGGCACAGGGTGTTATTTAAGATTTAGCACAATACAATGCTAAATGGAAGACAATAAATAATAAAACAGTCACAGTCATGTGATCAGGGGGCTGGAAGAAGGTTCCTAGATACAAGGTAATCACAGAGGTAAAAAGTATATTAATAAAACTGAGTTGGTTATGCAAAACTGGGGAATGGGTAATAAAGGGATTATCTATCTTTTAAAACAATAACAATTATATGGTAGACTGTCCCTTTAAAAAGATTTACTACCTATTCCACAGCTTTGCATAACCAACATTTTCATTTTAATATCATTAAAAATCTTTATGTTTGCCTGTTTCTAAGCCCCTGTGGGCCGCCCCTTATCTCAGTGCTTTTTATTAGCGTTTTAAATCTTGCACAACACCCGGACAATGCTAGTTCATGTGTGCCATATAGATAACATTCGGCTAGATTTAGAGTTTTGCGGCCAAAGGGGTGCGTTAGCTTTGTGTGTTTTTTTTCCCCTGCACCTTTTAAATAACGTTGGTATTTAGAGTTCTCTGAAGGGCTGCGTTAGGCTTCAAAAAGGGAGCGTAGAGGCATATTTACCGCCACTTCAACTCTAAATACCAGCGTTGCTTACGGTAGCGGCCAGCTGGAAAAACATGCTCGTGCACGATTCCCCCATAGGAAACAATAGGGCAGTTTGAGCTGCAAAAAAACCTAACACCTGCAAAAAAGCAGCGTTCAGCTCCTAACGCAGCCCCATTGTTTCCTATGGGGAAACACTTCCTAAGTCTGCACCTAACACCATAACATGAACCCCGAGTCTAAACACCCCTAACCTTACACTTATTAACCCTCTAATCTGCCGCCCCCGCTATCGCTGACACCTGCATTTTATTATTAACCCCTAATCTTCCGCTCCGGACACTGCCGCAACCTACATTATCCCTATGTACCCCTAATCTGCTGCCCCTAACATCGCCGACACCTACATAATATTTATTAACCCCTAATCTGCCCCCCAACGTCGCCGCTACCTTACCTACACTTATTAACCCCTGATCTGCCGACCGGACCTCGCCGCCACTATAATAAATGTATTAACCCCTAAACCGCCGCACTCCCACCTCAAAAACCCTATAATAAATAGTATTAACCCCTAATCTGCCCTCCCTAACATCTTTGACACCTGACTTCAAGTATTAACCCCTAATCTGCCGACCGGACCTCGCCGCTACTCTAATAAATGTATTAACCCCTAAAGCTAAGTCTAACCCTAACACTAACACCCCCCTAAGTTAAATATAATTTTTATGTAACAAAATAAATTAAATCTTATTAAATAAATTATTCCTATTTAAAGCTAAATACTTACCTGTAAAATAAATCCTAATATAGCTACAATATAATGAATAATTATATTGTAGCTATTTTAGGATTTATATTTATTTTACAGGCAAATTTGTATTTATTTTAACTAGGTACAATAGCTATTAAATAGTTATTTACTATTTAGTAGCTACCTAGTTAAAATAATAACAAAATTACCTGTAAAATAACCTAAGTTACAATTAAACCTAACACTACACTATCAATAAATAAATTAACTAAACTACCTACAATTACCTACAATTAAATCAACTAAACTAAATTACAAAAAAACCCCACTAAATTACAAAAAATAAAAAAAGATTACAAGAATTTTATACTAATTACACCTACTCTAAGCCCCCTAAAAAAATAACAAAGCCCCCCAAAATAAAAAAATGCCCTACCCTATTCTAAAATAAAAAGTTAACAGCTCTATTACCTTAGCAGCCCTTAAAAGGGCTTTTTGCGAAATCAGCTCTTTTGCCTGTAAAAAAAAACATACAATACCCCCCCAACATTACAACCCACCACCCACATACCCCTAATCTAACCCACCCAAACCCCCCTTAAAAAACCTAACACTAAGCCCCTGAAGATCTCCCTACCTTGTATTCACCCAGCCGGTATCACCGATCCGTCCAGAAGAGGTCCTCCAGAGGGTCCGAAGTCTTCATCCTATCCGGCCAGAAGAGGTCCTCCAGAAGCTCGGAAGTCTTCATCCAGGTAGCATCTTCTATCTTCTTCTATCCGGAGCAGAGCGGGTCCATCTTGAAATTTAAATTACGTCATCCAAGATGGCGTCCCTCGAATTCCGATTGGCTGATAGGATTCTATCAGCCAATCGGAATTAAGGTAGGAAAAATCTGATTGGCTGATTGAATCAGCCAATCAGATTCAAGTTCAATCGGATTGGCTGATCCAATCAGCCAATCAGATTGAGCTTGCATTCTATTGGCTGATCGGAGCAAAAGGCCCTTTTAAGGGCTGGTAAGGTAATAGAGCTGTTAACTTTATATTTTAGAATAGGGTAGAGCATTTTTTTATTTTGGGGGGCTTTGTTATTTTTTTAGGGGGCTTAGAGTAGGTGTAATTAGTTTAAAATTCTTATAATCTTTTTTTATTTTTTGTAATTTAGTGGGGGTTTTTTTGTAATTTAGTTTAGTTGATTTAATTGTAGGTAATTGTAGGTAGTTTAGTTAATTGATTTATTGATAGTGTAGTGTTAGGTTTAATTGTAACTTAGGTTAGGATTTATTTTACAGGTAATTTTGTTATTATTTTAACTAGGTAGCTATTAAATAGTTAATAACTATTTAATAGCTATTGTACCTAGTTAAAATAAATACAAAGTTGCCTGTAAAATAAATATAAATCTTAAAATAGCTACAATATAATTATTTGTTATATTGTAGCTATATTAGGATTTATTTTACAGGTAAGTATTTAGCTTTAAATAGGAATAATTTATTTAATAAGATTTAATTTATTTCGTTAGAAAAAAATTATATTTAACTTAGGGGGGTGTTAGTGTTAGGGTTAGACTTAGCTTTAGGGGTTAATACATTTATTAGAGTAGCGGCGAGGTCCAGTCGGCAGATTAGGGGTTAATACTTGAAGTTAGGTGTCAAAGATGTTAGGGAGGGCAGATTAGGGGTTAATACTATTTATTATAGGGTTTTTGAGGCGGGAGTGCGGCGGTTTAGGGGTTAATACATTTATTATAGTGGCGGCGAGGTCCAGTCGGCAGATTAGGGGTTAATAAGTGTAGGTAAGGTAGCGGCGACGTTGGGGGGGCAGATTAGGGGTTAATAAATATTATGTAGGTGTCTGCGATGTTAGGGGCAGCAGATTAGGGGTACATAGGGATAATGTATGTGGCGGCGGTGTGCGGTCGGCAGATTAGGGGTTAAAAAAATTTATTAGAGTGGCGGCGATGTGGGGAGGCCTCGGTTTAGGGGTACATAGGTAGTTTATGGGTGTTAGTGTACTTTAGAGCACAGTAGTTAAGAGCTTTATAAACCGGTGTTAGCCCATAAAGCTCTTAACTCCTGACTTTTTTCTGCAGCTGGAGTTTTGTCGTTAGAGTTCTAACGCTCACTTCAGCCAAGACTCTAAATACCGGCGTTAGGAAGATCCCACTGAAAAGATAGGATACGCAATTGGCGTAAGGGGATCTGCGGTATGGAAAAGTCGCAGCTGGAAAGTGACCCTTTCCTGACTGACTCTAAATACCAGCGGGCGGTAAAAAGCAGCGTTAGGAGCCCTTAACGCTGCATTTGATGGCTAACGCAGAACTCTAAATCTAGGCGATTGTGTTTACTCCCGTGGAGAATGATAATGGTTATGCAAGAACCAGCACTGATTGGCTAAAATGCAAGTTTGTAAAAAGCTAAAAAAAAAAACAGGCATTATGCAGGGGCTTAGATATAGGTGTTCATAGAGCTAAAAAGTATATTAATATAACAATGTTGGTTATGCAAAACTGAGCAATGGGTAATAAAGGGATTATCTATCTTTTTAAACAATGAGAATTTTCAAGTAGACTATCCCTTTAAGGGACATGAAACCCATACCTTTTATTTCATGATTCAGGTAGAATATAAACTTTTAAGCGTTTTACTGCTATTATCAAATTTGCTTCACTCTCTTGGTTATATTTATTGAAGGACATGCAATGCACTACTGGGAGATAGCTTATTACATTGGATGTGCAAATGACAACTTAGAGACATATATGTGCAACTATCAATCACCAGTTAGCTTCCAGTAATGCATTGCTGCATCTTAGCCTACCTAGGTATGCTCTTAAACAAAGGATACAAAGATAATAAAGCAGATTTTGGAAGTAAACTGGAAAGCTGTTTAAAATTGTATTTTCTATCTCAAGCATGAAAGTTTAATTTGACTTTACTGTCCCTTTAAGTTCGGCATTTTCTCATTGATTCAGAGGTTTCATTTAATTATTCCAATAGCTTTAAAACTATTATTTTTGGAATAATAAAATGCTCTAATGTCACTTTAACATATTTTTTTTGCCATTGAGTTTTTAAGATTCATGTTTTGAACAAAACTCAAATGTAAAAGCCTTTTTTATTGATTATTATCTTCTTTTTGCATCCCCTTCATGAAAGTAAATAACATTAATGGTAAATTTCACTTTTAAAGTTCACATAAACAAAATTCCCTTTGTTATACAATAGCTAATTCCCTAAATTAAATACAAAAAAATCTCCTAAATTAGAGCTTAGTCTGAACTAGACAATCTTCATATAAAACATCTGTGTAGTATTGCATTTGTACCCATGGCCAAAAGTCTTTGCTGCACATGCAGGCAAACTTTTTATTTATCTGTAATCTGTAATTGTTCATGCGTATGTGTATGAAACTCATGCAAAGGTACAAATTTACTTATCAAATACTGCAAATATTTGTTCTGTGGTCAAATAGAAACATGAATTATTTGGTATGGAAATTGTACAGATGCCAGTTGTTTCCTAGCAAACAGTGAGTGCTCAGCTTGATTAACCCATAAATTGGGGCCGATTTATCAATGTCTGGCAGACATGATACGCTGCAGTGGTCCACCAGACATTGCTGAATGCCGACAGCATATGCTGTTGACATTTAACATTGCACAAGCAGTTCTGGTGAACTGCTTATGCAATACCGCCCCCTGCAGATTTGCGGCCAATCGGCCACTAGCAGGAGGGTCCTGCCGAGAGTTGCAATGTTGTAGTCGGCTCTTATGAAGGTGAACTACAAACAGCTGGGCTCATAGGCTAACATGCTAAGGAGTTTAAGGAGATAGCAATGGAGATAGGAAAGTTAGTGTAGGTTGTATGCGTCCCTGAATAGTAGAGTCTTCAGGGAGCACTTGAAGCTTTTAAAACTAGAGGAGAGTCTTGTGGAGCGAGGCAGAAAGTTCTATAAGATGGGAGCCAGTCTGGAGAAGTCTTGTAAACGGGAATGTGAGGAGGTAACAAGAGAGGAGGAGAGTAGGAGATCATGAGCGGAGCGAAGGGGTCGGGAGGGAGAGTATCTGGAGATAAGGTCTGAGATGTAGGGGGGAGCAATGCAATTGAGGGCTTTATAAGTCAGAGTGAGAATTATTTTGTGTTTAATCCTGGAGGCAAGAGGAAGCCATTGAAGGGATTGGCAGAGAGGTGCGGCAGATGAAGAGCGACGTGTAAGGAAGATGAGCCAGGCAGAGGCATTCATTATGGATTGTAAAGGAGCTAGGCGGCAGCTAGGGAAACCAGAGAGGATGGAGTTGCAGTAGTCGAGGCAGGAAAGGATGAGAGAGTGGATTAAAATCTTAGTTGTGTCTTGTGTAAGGAAATGTCTGATTTTAGCGATGTTTTTAAGGTGGAAGCGGCAGACTTTAGCCAAGGACTGAATGTGAGGAGTGAAAGAAAGATCTGAGTCAAGTGTGACCCCAAGACATCAGGCATGTGAGGTCGGGGTAATAATGGAGTTATCAAAAGTTATAGAGACATGGGGTGTGGAGATTTTGGAAGAAGGGGGGAAAATAAGGAGCTCAGTTTTGGAGAGATTTAGCTTGAGGTAGTGAGAGGACATCCAAGATGAGATATGAGAGAGACAGTTAGTGACACAGGTTAGCAAGGAAGGAGATAGTTCTGGTGCAGAGAGGTAGATTTGGGTATCGTCGGCATACAGATAATAGTGAAACCCGTGGGACTTTATTAAGGCACCTAATGAGGAAGTGTAGATAATAATAATTAAATCGATCACAATTCTTTAGAAAAGTTTATTTGATTATTCTTCTACAAAACTTACCATACAGATGTTTGTAGATAAATCATTTGGAAAGCTTGTGATAGACCCCAATATTATTATTTTTAACAATCGGCTAGATTACGAGTCTTGCGTTATGAGTAAAAAAGCAGAGTTAAGGCTCATAACCCTGCTTTTTTACTACCGCTGCTATTACGAGTCTTGTAGGTACAGCTGTACCGCACACTTTTTTGGCCTTACCGCAAATCAACTTACGCAATTTGCGTATAGTCTTTTTTCAATGGGACTTCCATAGCGCCGGTATTACAAGCTTTTTTTTTAGGCCAAAAAGTGAGCGGTACAGCCTATCCCGCAAGATTCGTAATGCATTCTAAAGTCAGTAGTTATGAGTTTTACACTACAAAGCTGTAGCATAAAACTCATAACTAAAGTGCTAAAAAGTACACTAAAACCCATAAACTACCTATTAACCCCTAAACTGAGGGCCTTCCGCATCGCAAACACTAAAATAAAATTATTAACCCCTAATCTACCCTCCCGACATCGCCTCCACTGTAATAAATATATTAACCCCTAAACCGCCACACTCCCGTCACGCAAACATTAGTTAAATATTATTAACCCCTAATCTGCTGTCCCTAACATCGCCGCCACCTACCAACATTTATTAACCCCTAATCTGCCCCCCAACGTTGCCACCACTATTCTATATTTATTAACCCCTAAACCTAAGTCTAACCCTAACACCCTCTAACTTAAATATAATTAAAATAAATCTAAATAAAACCTACAATTAATAACTAAATAATTCCTATTTAAAACTAAATACTTACCTGTAAAATAAACCCTAATAGTTACATTGTATCTAGCTTAGGGTTTATTTTTATTTTACAGGCAAGTTTATATTTATTTTAACTAGGTAGACTAGTTACTAAATAGTTATTAACTATTTAATAACTACCTAGCTAAAATAAAGACAAATTTACCTGTAAAATAAAACCTAACCTAAGTTACACTAACACCTAACACTACACTACAATTAAATCAATTACCTAAATTAAATACAATTAAATAAATTAAATTACCTAAATTACAAAAACAAACACTAAATTACACATAATAAAAAACAAATTACAAGATATTTAAACTAATTACACCTAATCTAATAGCCCTATCAAAATAAAAAAGCCCCCCAAAATAAAAAAACCCTAGCCTAAACTACCAATAGCCTTTAAAAGGGCCTTTTGCGGGGCATTGCCCCACAGAAATCAGCTCTTTTACCTGTAAAAAAAAATACAAACAACCCCCCAACAGTAAAACCCACCACCCACACAACCAACCCCCCAAATAAAACCCTAACTAAAAAAACCTAAGCTCCCCATTGCCCTGAAAAAGGGCATTTCTATGGGCATTGCCCTTAAAAGGGCATTTAGCTCTATTGCGGCCCAAAACCCTTAAAAAACCTAACACTAACCCCCTGAAGATCCACTTACAGTTTTGAAGATCCGACATCCATCCTCAATGAAGCCGGGAGAAATCCTCAACAAAGCGGGAAGAAGTCCTCAATGAAGCCGGGAGAAGTCCTCAACAAAGTGGCAAGAAGTCCTCAATGAAGCCGGGAGAAGTCTTCATCCAAGCAGGGAGAAGTGGTCCTCCAGACGGGCAGAAGTCTTCATCCAGATGGCATCTTCTATCTTCATCCATCCGGCGCGGAGCGGGTCCATCTTCAAGACATCCGACGTGGAGCATCCTCTTCTTTACGACGACTAACGACGAATGAAGGTTCCTTTAAATGATGTCATCCAAGATGCCTTAGATTCCGATTGGCTGATAGAATTCTATCAGCCAATCTTAATTAAGGTTGAAAAAATCCTATTGGCTGATGCAATCAGCCAATAGGATTGAACTTCAATCCTATTGGCTGATCCAATCAGCCAATAGGATTGAGCTTGCATTTTATTGGCTGTTCCAATCAGCCAATAGAACGTGAGCTCAATCCTATTGGCTGATTGGAGTGCGGTATGGAGCACAATTTTTCTCTACGCTCACTTATTGCTTAATAACGCCGGGTTTAGAAAAACCTGTAATACCTGCGCTGTAGGTAAGTGAGCGGTGACAATAACGTGCAAGTTAGTACCGCACAGCTCATAACACAAAACTCGTAATCTGGCCAAATAATAATTACAATTAAAAACATTAATATTTACTTTTTTTTTACTTTTTAAAGGGACAGTCTTCACCAGAATTGTTATTGGTTAAAAATATAGATAAAGCCTTTATTACCCATTCCCCATCTTTGCACAACCAACATTGTAATATTAATATACTTTACAACATTTAAACCTCTAAAATTCTTCCTGCTTCTAAGCCACTACAGAACATGCTTTTTTATTTGTTTTTCACAACAGGGGAGTACTAGTTCATGTGAGCATATAGATAATATTGTGCTAACACCCGTGAGTTGTGGCAGACACAGCACTAATTGGATAAAAAAGTCAATAGATAATAAATAAAAGTCATGTGATCAGGGGGCTGTCAGAAAAGGCTTAGATACAAGGTAATGCAGAGGTAAAAAGTATATTAATATAACCATGTTGGTTGTGCAAAGCTGGAAAATGGGTAATACAGGCATTATCTAACTTTTTAAACAATAGAAATTTTGGAGTAGACCGTCCCTTTAAGTATAACTTCATTTTCTATAGAGTACAACTTTGCCAGATGGTTGTAAAAAGCCTATATGTGAACAATCACCCAATTTTGTTTTCTTCTTGACTATATTTAAGCATTTTATCTTTTGAATGATTGTGACAATGGGTATTCCAGGAATGTTATTAATAGTAATGTTATTTGTCAGTGACAATCCAGCCCAGAGGGCTGTGTCAATCAGGGCTAGATCACCTTATTCTCATCATACCAAATCTTCCTGTGTATCCTTGCTGGTGTCTTAATGACCAGCAGTCCAGTAGTAACAACACAGGTATCGCCCACAATAAAATACATTTTCAGATTGATACATCTTAAAGCATCACACGTACAGTTAATTGGTTGTAGAACAAGTGTCAGTTCTTTTTATTTAATTATAGTTTAAAAAATACAAGTAAGAAACAATTCAGATATCACAAATATTAAAAATAAAAATCAGAGCTCACCTAGAGCCAGTGGCACACTAAATTATTTTTTCGCTTGCACGCTAACTGCCCTCAAGAATTCTTTTTTACAGCTGTCGCATTAACACACATATTGGGCCAGATTGTGGAGTGCAAATTAACGCTTCAGCTTGAGCGTTAATAGCAATAGAAGTAAGCTTTTTGCAATTGTTGGGTTGCGCTCATATTACGAGTTGAAAGTAAACTGTTTTCACTCTCTATCGCTAACCTGACAAGCGCAAAAAGCCGAAGTTAGAATATTTACGTATTCCCCCATAGAAGTCAATAAAGAAAAAAAAGTGGAAAAAAAACTAACACCCCAATCTCACGCAAACACAAACGCATATTCTCTTTTGTACTAACCTATGAATATGAATATTTCCCATTCCAATGTTCTTCAAATAAAAGAATATGTTCTATTTATTCCTAAATACATATTTCTACATATATCTGATAGTATTTTGGTACACTATATATCTACACCTATATATACATATACATATTTATATATATATATATGTATATATATTTATACATGTTTTATATTGGTATAGATATATACAGATATATATAGGAATATCCATTTAGAAATACTGAGCAAGATTATAAGTTATGCGCTAAACCCGATGCGTAATTAAAATAAAAATAAAACTAACCGTAAAAAAACCTAAGCTACCCATTTGTATGGGAATTTGTATGGGAATTGCCCTTAAAAGGGCAATCAGCTCTTTAGTGCCCATTAAAAAAAAACTAACACTAACCCCCGAAATAGGTACCATTCCTGAAGCCCAGCGGTGAAGGTCTTCTTCAAGGAGGCTCCATCATCATCCAGCACGGGTACATCTTCTTTTTTCATCCAGAGCAAAGGCGGTGTGGAGCGATGTCGGCCGCAGTGCAGGAATGACGGCCGAGGAGCCATCCAGCATGGAGGATCCTCTTTATGCGATCTCGCCGCACACTGAAGATTGAATGCAAGGTACCTGTTTTATATTTGGGGTAACTTGCATTTCTATTGGCTAAAATTTTCAAATCAGTCAATAGGATGAGAGGTACTAAAATCCTATTGGTTGCTCAAATCGGCCCTGCGCTGGATGAAGATTAGGGGTTAATACTTTAATTTAGTGTTGGCGATGTGGGGGGGTCGGCGGATTAGGGGTTAATACTTTAATTTAGTGTTAGTGATGTAGGGGGTCGGCAGATTAGGGGTTAATACTTTAATTTAGTGTTGGCGATGTGGGGGGTTGGCGGATTGGGGTTAATACTTTAAATTAGTGTTGGTAATGTGGGTGGGTGGTGGATTAGAGGTTAATAGGTTTATTATAGTATTTGCTATGCGGGGGGGATGGCGGTTTAGGAGTTAATAGGTAGTTTATGGGTGTTAGTGTACTTTGTAACATTTTTGTTATGAGTTTTGTGAAACATTTTTGTTTTGCAAAATCCATACCTACTGGTCTTTGATATCGGAATGGATCTTGGGGGTATAAGCTATAACGCTAGCGTAATAGCCTGACCGAACAACTTGTAATACTGGTGACCTGAAAATTCCACACTCAAAAGCCATTTTTTGAGCGAAGAATGGATCATTGCGGTACAGGCTAAAACGATAGCGGTATAACTGTAACGCCACGACTTATTACGTGTGACCTGCCATTCCGCATGCAAAGGCCAATTTTTAAGCAGTAAAGCCGTACCACAAAACTTATAATTTAGGTGACTATGTGCAGAACATTGGAATGTAAAATATTTACAGTAAATACACAGTATAACACTTTAATATAAATTAATATTGCATAAATATGCTTTAAGATGTTTTCACCTACTTAACTGCAAAGGGCTTCAAAGCACTTGTATATGTGACTATATTTGTATACATATTTATTTATGTGTTTATATGTGTACATATGTCTGTAAAAACATATAAACACATTTAAATACATATGTACACATATATAGACACATATCTATATCTAGCTAGCTATAAATATATACAACACACAGAGAAAGTCCAGCACTCACTTGCAAGCTCTCGGCTAAGATTAAAAAGCAAAACTGGAAGAGTTAGTTATCGCATCTGGCCAAATGGGACAAGCCCAGGTACCACGTCAAGGTCTCTCCCAAAAGCGGGGTCCCTAATACAGCCATACAAATGCAAGCTCTCAAACAAACTGGGAACAAGTCAAGGGTTGACAGAGTTATGTAATCGACCTAGATGCAACATGCTCAGCCCTGGGTGTTCAATAGCACTCTCCGGAAACTATGCTGTCCCTGGAGTCCCAGGCAGTTAATCCCAGACAAGTCTGGGTGCAAGGCCCATAGGGAAAATTACAAAATAAATTAATACAACACACAGAGAAAGTCCTGCACTCACTTTCAAGCTCTCAGCTAAGATTAAAAGCAAAACTGGAAGTTAATTACTGCTTCGCCATCTGGCCAAATGGGACAAGCCCAGGTACCACGTCCAGTCTGAGAGTGCAGTCCCCTTCCATGTTTTGTATATATATATATATATATATATATATATATATATATATATATACATACATATCCATCTTTAGAGATGTATATGTATGTATCTCAATGCTAAAGCTCTTAACCTGCCTTTTTTTCTAACACCTGATACCTCTTATCTTTGAGCCTTTATAACTTTTGAGTGCAATATTTTTTTTAATATTTTTTATTAGATGGTGTTATTATGACTGTTCTTTGTAATGTATTTTTTATGTGTTTTGTGTAGGGTTGCCACCCGTCCCTTAAAATACGGAATCGTCCCGTTATTGAGAATAAAATAGCGCGTCACATTTTATCAATACGGGCGGGGTTTGTCCCGTATTTTCCGAGTTGTCTTCAATGTTCCTTATCCTTATTGTAATTTTGTGTAATTGACTCAAATCTGCAATGTAATATTTCACAACCAGAGAGAACGCGCATTACCCCGCCCCCGGTGATGATGCAGATGCATTGCAGTAATGTAGTGAATAAGATCGTCTGTGCCCTCCCTTCTTACACCTATCCTGGAACTGGAAGTGCGGTGTTGGGAAGGGCTGTCCCCTCCCCCGGATGTGTGTGGCTTGGTATAGTCTGACTGGCTTTGCTGGGACAAGGAAACCTATCTGATCCCACAGGAGCTATAGAGTTACTGCAATTTGTCCCCGTGCTCTCCGAGGGCGTCCCGAGTCCGACCCCTCCCCCGGAGGACATGCCAAAGCATCGTAGAGAGACAACACACTATGTCTCAAATAGCAGATTACTCCAACCAGGTGCGAGTCAAGGCGTATTTTAAAGGGTACAAAAAGCGCACCCCCTGAAACACACGGAATGCAGCTCAACAGCCACTTCAAGCAACAGCGCCCTTTTATTGTACCACTACCTTCTTTTGCTTATTTTAGGGCTTTCTGAGACTTGCAGACTTGCCCCTCTTGCTCTGTAACAAAAGCGCTGTGCACATTGTTGTGAATGCAAAGCATGTGTTGGGAAAGGATTGTTGCACAATTTGCTGTGGTAATTTTACTGGATGACTGAACCATTTTCTTTAATCAGTAAAGTTTGGAAGAACTTCTACTGCACATAATGGTTTCTATACTTTATAACAGTGGTGTCTAACCGAGGGTCATATCAAAATATGCTGGAATTCCAGTGAGCAGAAATAATACAAACAGTATTGGTGTAGCAAAATCTACATATGTATAAGCAACCTTTAAATATACAAAGTTCTAGATACATATCACTGTTTCAACTTGTGTAGTGCCAATAGTATTGGCCCAATACCTGTCTAGAAGTCTGGTGAAGTGATGTTATTGTGTATACCAGGCAGACACATACAGAATCATGTCCATTTTCTGCCCCACATCTGTTAGAGAGGGGGAGAAAAACTCCCTGATTAAGATAGAATTGCATTGGATGACTTCATTTTGCAACCCCCAGCCTTAAAGGGGCACTGTACTTTAAATTAGTTTCCCATTAATGTATTTCCAATGACTTATACCAGCTGCAGAGTTTAACATTCATTGAAGATTATTCATTAGATTTATTTTTGTATATGAAATAGCTATTCCTGCTAATTATACCCAAAACCCAATACAATAGGCTTAGCTTGTAGGGAGAGCAGACTCATTATTTATTTACACAAAGTTCTTATTTTATGTCTCACCGTTTACTTGCAGACCAATATCAAAAAGGAACATTTTATTCACTCTCTGTTACAACCCCACCGGGAGCGCAATGACATGTAAACCTTCTTGTTTAAATATCTTTTCTATAACCATTACTTACGTACTGAAATTTTCATTATAGGTGGGTATACATCTGGCAAAAGCAGTTATGTCAAATGACAAAATAAAAGTAAAGGATATATTTGTAAACAATTTAATACATTCCACTAGATAAAATGGATAATTGGGTGCACGTAAAAGGGGAGAAAAATTACAGTACAGTGTCCTTTTAAAGGGACATTAAAGGGACAGTCTACACCAGAATTTTTATTGTTTTAAAAGATAGATAATCCCTTTAATACCCATTCCCCAGTTTTGCATAACCAACACAGTTATAATAATATACTTTTAACCTCTCTGATTATCTTGTATCTAAGCCTCTTCAAACTGCCCCTTTATTTCAGTTCTTTTGAAAGACTTGCAGTCTAGCCAATCAGTGCCTGCTCCCAGATAACTTCACGTGCACGAGCACAGTGTTATCTATATGAAATACGTGAACTAACACCCTCTAGTGGTGAAAAACTGTTAAAATGCATTCTGAAAAGAGGTGGTCTTCAAGGTCTAAGAAATTAGCATATGAACCTCCTAAGTTAAGCTTTCAACTAATAATACCAAGAGAACAAAGCAAAATTGGTGATAAAAGTAAATTGGAAAAGTGTTTAAAATTACATGCTCTATCTGAATCATGAAAGTTTATTTTGGCCTAGACTGTCCCTTTAAACACTAAATAAATGCTAGATAGAATGATGCATTCAAAAAAAGTTGTCATTTACCACCACTGGCATGTCATCGGGCCTGTGGTCATCTTGGCCCCAAGGGGTGTGGTCCCCGCTGCGGCAGGCGTCCCTTATTTTTCTGTATTGAAGGTGGCAACCCTAGTTTTGTGACACTTTTATGTTTTGCAAAACAGTTAACCAGAGCTCTGATGTCGCAGTAAACATTGTAGTGTAAATCGTGATTGAGATTGTGTCTACTTTCAACTTGTAATACCAGCGGAACGCCCAATGAGCGCAAAGCAGAAGGCAATGGATATATATGGCAAACAATTTGTTTGAAACAACTCCAGAATTCTGATGCGAGACATTCAGAGATTATCCAGGAATCCAATGTAAGCAGTAATTAGACAATTATTGCTTATACAGCTTATCACTGTTTCTTCAGGCCCTTGGATTTACAGTTCTTCTGACAGACTTGCAATTTTGGGACCGCACTATCTAGAGGGATTTGTCGAGTAAGGACTGCTTTCCAATATATGGTGTAAGTACCTATTTGCACCTTGATTTGAACCTTCCATCATACTGTTGACAAGGATTCCCTGTCTCACTACAGGATTCCTGGAAAATCTCTGGCCAACTAGCATCAGGATTCTGGAGTTGTTTCAAACAAACTGTTTGCCATATATATCCATTGCCTTCTGTTGATAACCAGTTCTTCTAGTATTGTTTTTAACATTTCTGTATATTGATTGTCTTTTTCATGTTTTTAATATATTTTTTAACATTTATTAAATGGTGAATTTTAAATTTGTACCCTGATACCACTTATATTTAGCTTTCAGTGCCATAGAAATAGACTTTTTTGTTTTACTACACTTATGGTCTGAATCTGTTTTCTGTCTGCTATTATGAACCAAGGGTATCCCAGAGAAGCTTTTACAATCATTTGTGTCATGATTGCACAAGCACAATGAAATAGTGGCATGAAATATACCAAAATGGGCCTAGATCAATACATTGGGTTGTCTACTTAAATATATATATATATATATATATATATATATATATATATATATATATATATATATATATATATATAGTTTTGACAGGTAAATAAAAGCAAAAAACATAGCTCTATTTCTGTTTAAATGGAGTGATAGAAAAAATGCTATCCTCTCAGAAATTCCTGGTAGCAAAGGGGTTAATAATAAAATTAACATTTCCACGAAATCTAACCTCAGGAGGAAAAGGTGAACATTGCACGATTCAGTTGATAAGTTACAGAGCAAATAGTAGTGACCTTTCTCACATTAAATAGAGCTATGACTGCGCTCTAAGGATGTAAGCATTTGGGTTATAAAGTTTTTCCCTGACTTTAATAAGTTATTTGCTGCTTTTTATTTTTGCTGCCATATTAGACTCACCTGTCTTCTCTAGTTGCTTGTAGCAGAGTGTGTAACACTGCTCACTACTCCAGGCTTCCTCTTATGGCCAAACTGGAGAACATCATCAGAGACATTATGCAAGGGCCATGAATCCTAACAGTCCTAATAATTCACCTTTACCCACCATCATTTCCAGGATAGATGAACAGTATCACTGCATGGATCAATTTGCACTAGCTCTGCAAACCCTTCTGTCTCGCACTGCACACATGGATCAGAGTGCCTCACAAGCTATGGCTGTTCCTGCTCCTGTTACTGCTGCTGCACCTAGACCTACGAGGAGCATGTCCAGTTCTGCACCTCTAGCTCAGTGATATGGAGGCTATCCTAATCAGTGCAGAGGTTTTTTTAACCAGATGAGCATATACTTTGAGATGTTACCTCAGGCGTTTCCCCCTGACAGTGCTAAGGTGCTGCGGAATCTGTTCGCGCTCTATAAATAACCGATAATAAAAATAATAATAATACAAATAATGGGATTTCTCATTTCATTACTCTCTGACACGGCTCTTGCTTGGGCTAATCCATTGTGGGAGACTAATAAACCCTTGAACTTGTGGCCTCCTTTCAAATGGTTTTTGATGTCCCAGCTCGCTCCTCCTCTGGTGCCAAACGACTCATGTCCATTCAGCAAGGTACCAGATCTGTAGCCCTGTATGCCATTGAGTTCAGTACATTTGCAGCAGAAGTAGGTTGGAACAATGAAACCCTTGTTGCCACCTTCTCTCATGGGCTTTCTGATGCGCTTAAAGATGAAGCTGCTGCCAGAGATATACCAGAGGAGCTCGAGGCCTTGGTGTCTTTTCTAATACTAATTGACATCAGACTCAGAGAGAGACCCTCTTTCAAGGAGCAATTGCGGAAACCTCCTGTCCAGTTGTCCTCTACCTTTTCGTTCCCACCCATGCCTCCCTCACCTCCCATGTCTCCTGGTTCCAAGACACCAGGTACTGCTGAGCCTATGAAGCTGGGACTCACGCACCTCTCCATGGCGGAGAGGGCCTTTAGGAGGAGGGAGGGGCTCTGCCTTTATTGTTCTCCTACACGTCTGGGAAACACTCGCACCTAAGATCCTGTCAGGGACAGACCTTGGGTAGTAAATCCTCATCCCCGGAACCTCTAAAAGAGAGACCTTTGGTCATGGTTGTCCTTTTCTGGGTGGACTCCTCCATAGTCACCCAGGCTCTTGTAGACTCCAGTGCTGCGGGCTATTTCATTGACAGTTATTTTGTATCACAGCACTCCATTTCAGTTCAACCTCGGTCCGCTCCACTTGCTATTGAGGCCATTGATGGCAGGCCCCTTCAGCCCGCACTCATTACACATGAAACTGCTCCGTTATCCATGGCTGTAGGGCTGTCCACTATGAAACTCTCAAGTTCCAGTTGATAACTTCTCAGCATTTTTCAGTTGATCTGGGTTATCCCTGACTTCAAAAGCACAATCCCAGTCTCGACTGGCCTAGTTCCAAAATATTGTCATGGTCCCTGCAATGTTTTTCCACTTGCCTCCAGGAAACCAGTCAATGTTTTCTGCACTTCTTCTGTATATCGACTGCCAGAGGAGTACCGAGAGTTCCAAGATGTTTTTGACAAAGTGGGGGCCGGTACGTTGCCTCCTCACCGTTCTAATAATTATTCCAATAACCTACAACCCAGAGCCATTCCTCTTCGTGGCCGGGTTTACCCTCTGTCTTTTGCGGAGAATAAAGCCATGGAGCAGTATATTGCTGATGCCCTATCATGTGGGATCATCCGCAAATCCTGCTCTCCAGCAGGGACTGGGTTCTTCTTCATTAAGAAATGTCTGTCCGACATGATCCGCTGATCATTCTGGTGAACTGCTTGTACAATGCCACCCCCTGCAGATGTCAATCAACCCGTTGGTATCTGATCAGTTTGATTGCTGTCCGCCGCTCAGAGCAGGCAGACGAGTTAAGGAGCAGCAGTCTTTAGACCACTCCTTCTTAATTCCTGTTTCCGGTGAGCCTGAAGGCTCGCATTGAAACAAGGGGAACAGGGGCCATTCAGCCCTTGTTAAATCACCCCCCATGTATCGATTATAGAGGTCTTAATCATCTTACCATTAAAAATGCTTACCCTATTCCGCTCATCACAGAACTCTTTGACTGCCTCAAGGGAGCTACAGTCTTTTCTAAACTTGATCTGAGAGGAGCTTACAATATCGTTAGGATCAAAGAGGGCCAGCCATGGAAAACAACATTTAACAAAAGGAGCGGGCATTATGAATATCTTTTAATGCCCTTTGGCCTGTGCAATGCTCTTGCTGTTTCCAGGAATTCATTAATAATGTCCTGCGAGATATGTTGCAACAGTGTATGGTGGTGTACTTAGACAATATCTTCATACACTCACACACACTTGAGGCTCATCATTCTGATTTCACACAGGGACTTCAGAAACTATGTGAGAACAGCCTGTTTTGCAAACTCGAGAAATGTGAGTTCCATCAAACTCAAGTCACCTTCCTAGGTTATGTAATTTCCGCTGCAAGGTTCTCTATGGATCCAGACAAGTTATCAGCGGTTCTGCAATGGCCTCGCCCAGTTGGTCTTCGGTCTATTCAACGTTTTTTGGGTTTTGCCAATTACTATAAAAAGTTTATTAAAAACTTTTCTTACTTGATCAAACCAATCATGGACATGACCCGAAAGGAGAATAATCCCCTCCATTGGTCACCTGCTGCAATTAAGGCCTTTAAAAGTCTTAAGACTGCCTTTGCTGCCGCCCGGTTCTGGCTCATCCTAACCCTGCTCTGCCTTTCATTCTAAAGGTTGATGCATCTGAGACAGGAGTAGGCACTTCCTTGTCTCAACGTCCTACGTCTGAGGGTTCCTTGCATACGTGCAGTTTCTTCTCTAAGAAATTGTCCCCAGCGGAATGCAATTACGAAATTGGTGACAGGGAATTACTGGCCATAATTTTGGCACTCAAGGAATGGTACTAGGGTACCGGTGCTCATCCTCACTGACCATTAGAATTTGACTTACCAATCCAAAGCTAAAAGCTTGTGGGCCCGCAAGTTCAGAGGGGCGCTATTATTGTCTCGGTTCAATTATGTGGTCTCCTACCTGCCTAGTAGTAATAATGTTACAGTTATACCTTCTGACCATATTTTGGCCACCATACGTACCAATTTGACTTCTCCCTTTGGAGAGGAGATCCTGGCTGCACAAACCAATGCCCCTCAAGAGAAACCTAGTGGCAAGTGCTTTATACCTGAGAATCTTCACACCAAACTGTTGCACACTTACCACTGTCCTAAAGCTGCAGGTCATCCGGGTAAGAACCAAATGATTTGGTCAGTCACTCGACTATTCTGGTGGCCAGGTCTTCGTTCTGATGTTGCTGCGTATGTTGCCTCCTGCTCAGTCTGTGCTCAGAAAAACACTCCTCGATGTCTTCCTTTGGGTCTTCTCCAATCTATTGCTAATTGTGAGCATCCTTGGTGGACACATCTATCCATGGGCTTCATTGTCAACCTCCTGTTTCCAATGGCAATACTATTATCCTGCTGGTTGTAAACCTTTTTTCCAAAATGTCACATTGCATTCCCTTGAATAAGCTGCCTACTGCTCAGGAGCTTGCTTAAATTTTTGCCCGGGTGGTCTTCCGTTTACATGGGTTATCCAAGAAGTCTCGGACAGGGGTAGCCAGTTTGTCTTCAGATTTTGGTGCTCCTTTTGTGCCCAAATGGGATCCAGCTTTCCTTTTCCTCAGCCCATCACCCTCAATCTAATGGGGCTGCGTAACGGTCTAACCAAGCTCTGGAACAGTTCCTCCGTTGCTATATCTCAGATCACCACAATAACTGGTCTTAACTGTTACCTTGGGTGGAGTTCACTCGTAATAGTGCTATCAATGCTTCTTCCCAGTTGTCCCCGTTCATGGCAAACTATGGGTTTCAACCATCCTTGTTGTCCAATTCGTTCATGTCTCAGGTTATTCAGACTTTTGAGGAGCATTTTTGGCAACTCCGTTACACTTGGGTGCAGATTCAGGATTGTCTTTGTCGGTCTATGCAGCGTCAAAAGTTCCAGGCTGATCGTAGTCATCTACCCGTGACTACCTACCAGGTCAGGGAGAGGGTTTGGCTGTCCTTCCGCAACTTAAACCTTCATGTGCCTTCCAATAAAATGGCTCCCCATTATGTTGGGCCTTTTCGAATACTCCAATGGGTCAATCCTGTTGCCTACACTCTTGACCATCCTTCTGCAATGAGCATCTCCAATGTTTTTCACATCTTCCTCTTGAAACCATTTGTTTGTAATCAGTTTACCACTGTGTTGCCTTGTCCCTGTCCTATTTCTGTTGACAACCATGAAGAATATGAGGTCAGCAACATTATTGACTCTCGTATGTCCAGCGGTTGTGTACTCACGTGTTGGAGAGCTATTATTGAGCGTTTCACTGATCATTCAGCTTTTTCAAGGGGTATACATATATACACACAAAAACACATAAATACACATGTATACACATATATGCAAACATGTTTAAACATATATACATACACATATTTAGATACATATAATAATATATATAATTGCAAAGTAAAGAATCATAATTTAAAAATACAAAGTAAAAATTGTTTTTGTGGCACAAAGTAGAAATGAGAAAGAACAAATTGTACTCGAAGTACAAATTACACTTTATATTTTTTCAATATAAAATATACTTGCAGTCTTGGTGAGTGGGCTGGAAAGTGGTAGTCCTTGAGCGTGTGTTTTACAGTTATAATTATGATCTCTAAGCATTTTACCCCTTGAAGTCTCACTGCTTTATCTCTCCAAAAGTATGCTGGAAAGTTTGTCTCATATTTGTGAAGCAAATACAAGATATTGATAAAGTGCTCCCCGTCAACATTGTTATATATTGTGATATTGTTCATTCCAGAGAGCTTCATTACTTGCTATGGAAGTCATCTCTCCACTCGCTGAATATAAAATGATATGAGAACTTGATGTAACAAAGAGTCACTTGGTCAGCAAGTGCAGGCTGACGTGTTTCAGCTTTGTGCTGTAATATTAGCCCATGTAAAAACTCAAGTAAAACAGCTTTTTAAAACCACAATCTTGTCTGTAATTAGCTGACCAATTGTACATTCCATTAACTTATCTTAAAGTAATATACACACCTCCACCTGCCTAGAGACAACTTATTTGCATCACCCTATTGGAAAGTGCTTTTTGCACAGTATGTTCATGCGACAAACCAATAATTTACTATTATTATTGTCAGGTTTCGCCGCTTCTTTTGCATCAGTCGCGTATTAACATTGCGTTGCCCAGCAAAGTGACATGTGTCTTTCTGGGCTGGCAGCTCCTGATGATACCAGACGCCATTTCTACTCTCTGAGTCGCAGATCCTCAGCACCCATTTGTGTAATTTGTGTTATTCTTCAAACTTTCTTTCATAATTCAGATAGAGCTAAAGACATTGGGGCCGATTTAACAAATAGCGGATCATATCCACCCGATATTGATAAATGTCGACAGCATACATTTTCGGCATTTATCATTGCACAAGCATTTCTTGTTAAATGCTTGTGCAATACCGCCCCCTGCACATTCACCGCCAATTGGATGCTAGCAGGGGGTGTCAATCATCCCGATCGTATCTGATCAGGATGATTGCTGTCCACCACCTCAGAGGTGGCGGACGAGTTAAGGAGCAGCTGTCTTAAGACCGCTGCTTCTTAACTTGTGTTTCAGGGGAACCTGAAACTACGGGGGTAGATTTCAGCATCCGCTGCTTGATAAATCTACCCCAATGTGTGAGCCAATGACAAGAGACAACTCAAACGCCACAACTGCTGTTAAACACTTAAACAGCCAGAGCCCAATTATTATTTGAACTTTTGCCATCTTGACCTCTAACCACAATTTAAATCTTAAATACCTGCACTTCAACCACAATTTAATCCTTAACCTACCAACACAGCAAGCAACATTTTGCACTTAAGCCACTTAACTGCTATTTAACCTTTAACATTGTTTGAATGCTGTCAGGGTATTGGAGCCCAGGTGCACAGGTGATGTTAGGTGAAACATAATTCTTAGCACTAAAAGGGGTCAAGATAACAGCTTCCCTTAGAGTTTACCCCTTTTAGGTATATAAAAGAAATTCTTAAGTATGCTGCAGAAATACACCCTGAGAGACTTTATTTAAGCTAGGGCAACACCAGGCAGGGGTTCAAGGGGGCTATAGGTTGAAGACTGTGACAAGAAGTAGTACTGGGAACAGGATAACAGTGAGACAGACTATGTGTGGTTAAATTGGTAGAGAATTTAGCAGTGCAGACTACTCTGTCAATAATCTATAGCTGGTACAGGCACTCCACCATATAGTAGTATGTTGATATTTTGCAGCTATTTCAGGAACACAGGAAAATGGATTAGCAGTATATGATAATGCTGCAGCTGGCACATGAACTTAGGTACACATGATAGCAGACTGTGGTTATGCTGACACAAGAATTTAGGTACACATGATGGCAGACTGTGGTTATGCTGCTACTGACACAAGAACTTAGGTACACATGATAGCAGACTGTGGTTATGCTGCCACTGACACAAGAACTTAGGTACACATGAAAGCAGACTGTGGTTATGCTGCCACTGACACAAGAACTTAGGTACACATGATAGCAGATTGTGGTTATGCTGCCACTGACACAAGAACTTAGGTACACATGATAGCAGACTGTGGTTATGCTGCCACTGACACAAGAACTTAGGTACACATGATAGCAGACTGTGGTTATGCTGCCACTGACACAAGAACTTAGGTACACATGATAGCAGATTGTGGTTATGCTGCCACTGACACAAGAACTTAGGTACACATGATAGCAGACTGTGGTTATGCTGCCACTGACACAAGAACTTAGGTACACATGATAGCAGACTGTGGTTATGCTGCCACTGACACAAGAACTTAGGTACACATGATAGCAGACTGTGGTTATGCTGCTACTGACACAAGAACTTAGGTACACATGATAGCAGACTGTGGTTATGCTGCCACTGACACAAGAACTTAGGTACACATGATAGCAGACTGTGGTTATGCTGCCACTGACACAAGAACTTAGGTACACATGAAAGCAGACTGTGGTTATGCTGCCACTGACACAAGAACTTAGGTACACATGATAGCAGACTGTGGTTATGCTGCCACTGACACAAGAACTTAGGTACACATGATAGCAGACTGTGGTTATGCTGCCACTGACACAAGAACTTAGGTACACATGATAGCAGACTGTGGTTATGCTGCCACTGACACAAGAACTTAGGTACACATGATAGCAGACTGTGGTTATGCTGCCACTGACACAAGAACTTAGGTACACATGATAGCAGACTGTGGTTATGCTGCCACTGACACAAGAACTTAGGTACACATGATAGCAGACTGTGGTTATGCTGACACAAGAACTTAGGTACACATGATAGCAGACTGTGGTTATGCTGCCACTGACACAAGAACTTAGGTACACATGATAGCAGACTGTGGTTATGCTGCCACTGACACAAGAACTTAGGTACACATGATAGCAGACTGTGGTTATGCTGCCACTGACACAAGAACTTAGGTACACATGATAGCAGACTGTGGTTATGCTGCTACTGACACAAGAACTTAGGTACACATGATAGCAGACTGTGGTTATGCTGCTACTGACACAAGAACTTAGGTACACATGATAGCAGACTGTGGTTATGCTGACACAAGAACTTAGGTACACATGATAGCAGACTGTGGTTATGCTGCCACTGACACAAGAACTTAGGTACACATGATAGCAGACTGTGGTTATGCTGCCTACTGACACAAGAACTTAGGTACACATGATAGCAGACTGTGGTTATGCTGCCACTGACACAAGAACTTAGGTACACATGATAGCAGACTGTGGTTATGCTGCCACTGACACAAGAACTTAGGTACACATGATAGCAGACTGTGGTTATGCTGCACTGACACAAGAACTTAGGTACACATGATAGCAGACTGTGGTTATGCTGCTACTGACACAAGAACTTAGGTACACATGATAGCAGACTGTGGTTATGCTGCTACTGACACAAGAACTTAGGTACACATGATAGCAGACTGTGGTTATGCTGCTACTGACACAAGAACTTAGGTACACATGATAGCAGACTGTGGTTATGCTGCCTACTGACACAAGAACTTAGGTACACATGATAGCAGACTGTGGTTATGCTGCTACTGACACAAGAACTTAGGTACACATGATAGCAGACTGTGGTTATGCTGCTACTGACACAAGAACTTAGGTACACATGATAGCAGACTGTGGTTATGCTGCCACTGACACAAGAACTTAGGTACACATGATAGCAGACTGTGGTTATGCTGCTACTGACACAAGAACTTAGGTACACATGATAGCAGACTGTGGTTATGCTGCCACTGACACAAGAACTTAGGTACACATGATAGCAGACTGTGGTTATGCTGCTACTGACACAAGAACTTAGGTACACATGATAGCAGACTGTGGTTATGCTGCTACTGACACAAGAACTTAGGTACACATGATAGCAGACTGTGGTTATGCTGCTACTGACACAAGAACTTAGGTACACATGATAGCAGACTGTGGTTATGCTGCTATCTACACAAG